>NC_141392.1:84623697-84781197 GCF_034619465.1 Leptosomus discolor | reverse complement strand
TTTGAAGATAGTGGGTCTGTATGCATGAAAAATGTTGTCATACATTAATATTTGAACAACCAACGCACTAGATAATTATTAAGAAACTTTGTGAGAAATTATGGTACAAAGTAAGCTAGTTGTGTGGCAGATTTATAGCGTCTTTCAAAAGTCAGAGGCCCTGGAACTAGCCAACAATAAGTACAGCTGTACTTTCTCCTTCCTATCTAGCATTCCTTTATCTTTATTATTTTTTTTAACCCTTTCACACACATGTTCATTTCTATATAACTTCTTCAATATACGATTAGGTATTTTTTTCTTTTAAGCAGGTGTATGGAGACAATGTTTTCAAATTAATACATCCATATATAATCTGCATACATCTTTACTCATCTGTACTAATACCTGCCTTCATACATACACAAATCAAAACAAGAAGCAGAAGAACTTAAGTCTTGCTCCTCACTGGGAAATTGAAAGAATGTATTCACCTCCTTAGAATCAACTTAAAGCCTTGCAGTTGTCCAAAGTCAGAAATGTTCCATCAAATTTTAAGAAATCAAGAAAAGTAACTAAACTCAAAATTAAAAAAACATTATAATAAGCCAGATAGCAAAACTGAATAAAAAGCATGATGAATCTTATTTTTAAATTCTAGTAATGTTGCAATAAGGTGATGAGTCGCATTTATTACATTGCTGAATTAAATAAAAATGTCCCCTTCAGTGATTAAAATGGAAGTTCAGCTTCTTAAGTAAAAGAAACATCGCATTTTCTTCTGAAGTTGAAGGAACCGACAAGTTATGCTCATTGATTTAAGGAAAAGTGTTTCTGCCTAGAGAGGATAGTAGAATGTACCTATCAGCTTTCATAATGATATCAATTGCATAAATTATTTTTTTAATTGAGAATATTTGATACATTGTATTAAAAACACAAAGCATCAGGTTAAAAAAAAAAGTATTATGAAATAACTATAGCTTTAACTAACATTTGGAATTTTAAAAATTTAAAATCCAAGCTGATGCAGAACACCCACATACATCTTTTAATACATATTTACAGTGTTCTAAAGGGGATTGTGTAGTGCTTTGTTCCAATGTTAGTTTCATCCTAATCTGTTTACAAACTTCTTGTTCTAGTTTCCTCTCCATCCCTAAATACAGGGGCAAATTCACTTAATAGATGAAAAATATTTTAATTATGGTCTGGTAACATTAACAGGCATTTTATGTTGCTTATATGACCCTCCTGTCTAAAGCACAATCAGGTTTTGTTTCTATAGCCCTAGGCAAAACTGAAAGGAGCAAAGAAGGATAGGTCTGTGAGGCAACCAACATGGCTATGTCAGGTGAAACACCATGATACAGAAGCCTGTGCCTGTGTGCCTGAGCAAGGTCAAATAGGAGGGAGGCCAGCAGAGGTGAGAGAGAGTGAAGCTCCCATACCTCTGCCTGCTCAGTCCACACTCTACATGAGGAAATTTACTCCCTTCTTTTCTTTTCCATCTCTGGTTTACATAATAACATTTCAGGTAATTGACATAAAACAGTTTAAAAACCAGTTACTTAGAGTGATACAAATATCGAGGAAGATCTTCTTATTTTAGTCTAGCTCTTATCAGAATTAATTCTTATTCCAGTTAAGTTTGAGGAACCCATGGAACTTAGGGAAGTCTTACACTATGCCAGCACAAACATCTACCCTTGCTGAAAAAAGTTATGTGTAGATATCACCTTGTTTCTTACTTAGAGTGGTTAAGATAAATTACAAGATCAAAAAAAGGTAATCTATTGTGTGCTTATGATTACTTTCTCATAGAAGAAATAGATCACAAGTGTCTCTGTTTCCATGAGGCGTTCAAATTATGTAGTGAGTCTGAGGCCATACTGAATACCATGACTACCATGATATCATTAGTAATCATTCATGCAGTGGTTGGAAATGACAAGATTGCCAAGAAAAGTAGTTAAGTAAATAGCGTTATTTGTTGGCTTGTAAAGTAATCGGATAACTTCTCAGGATTTTTAAGTAATCTGTTAATGTAAGCCATTACTTAACAGTTATTTGACTCCATGTAACTATTGCCTAATTCCAGCACAACTCTTAAAAGGGCGGGGAGTGTTGTACTGCCTCCACACCAAATGTCAGTCATTTTATATTTTAATCAGTACCTTTCACATGCTATCACCAGTCATAATAAACAGTCTCAATCACTTATCGGCACAGCCAGCTTTTAGAAACCACAAATCAGAATGCCATCTTTGCAGAGCCTTCGTATGGTAATATACCTATATAGTATGTATCCATACATACAGATATGTGCTTATGTATGTGCGTTTTTGAAAGCTCTATTTCCGTTTCTCTGCACTATAGAGAAATGGAAAAGGTATCTAACCTGTATTAAGGAAGTTTCCAAGTTGGGGAGGGGAGAAAGAGTGGAAAAGGGAAACTGAAGTTAAAGTGTACAGTGGAAAGATAAAGTGATGAGAATATGAAAGGACAAAGAGATAAGTCACAGTACATGTGACTTGGCAGGTTCTCACCAATCCTGAAGCCAGACTTACACTTCAATCAACCTGCATAACTGAAGGAATCACTTCAGACTGATAGCTTTTATTCAAACCAAGTTTGTTCAGAATCTTAGCAAAATACCTGCCTTGCATCCACATTATTGTTCATAACCAGCATTTTGTTGGGAAGCAGCAATGATTTACAAAAGGCTTTACTTTTTTTTTAGACTTTTCTTAAAATACTTTGCATTCTTTCTTTCAACAGGCTTCAATATGGAAAGCTAGTAGAGAAGAATCGTCATAGTTTGACAAAGTGAAAAACTAATTGAATCATTAACTGGCCATTCAGATTCAAATGTCTTCCTCTCATTTGCACCCTTGTTTATACTTCTGCTTTACTCCTGCACGTCTGTCTTCAGTTTGCTTTGTTTGTAAAACTCCTTTAAATTGTAGCTCTACTCTAAAAAGGTCATGTGAAAACGCACATCAAAATGCAAGTGAAAGTCAGGGCTTTCTATGTTATTAGTCATACAATTTTTTTTCGAGTAAGACTTTTTTTTTTGCTGGATGAAAACACACCAAAAAAAGTGCTTAAGATTTTACAACTCTATTAATTTATACTACTTTTTGCTTCATACAGTTCCCAACTTCCCATTAACAATATACGTCGTTGAACAAAATGTATGATTAAACAAGATATTCGTAAGTATCAAACAAATAATGATTATGATTTTGCAAAGTAAAAATGTTCCCTTTCAGTGTAAGTTCTTGTTTATCAGCTACTTTGGTTGTAGTGATAAGTTGCAAAATAGTTTTCTTTTCATTCCCAATCATCCCTTAAACACAGCAATAGAAACAAAAAGAAATTATATATACAGTTAAGGGTAACTTACTGGTAGGGTTCTAACATGTTTCTGCAAGGAGTTTTCTGCATTTAAGTGTCTGACAACAATTTTTGTTTCAAGTTAGAGTTCTCCTGCCTGGATACCGTGTTAAATCCCATGGTGTATGACCCATTTTTTAGTGCCTAAAATCCGGTCAACTTAGTAGTATTAGTCAACACACAGATCAAAGATTAAGTTCTATGATTCTCAAAACTGAGATGCAAACTTGTGTAGACTATGTGAAAAGACAATGTCAAGTCCCATTCTTTTTTAAGAATTTGGTCCTCAGTGGAGACACTATATCCATGGAAAATTTGTCGTATTGCACATATTTTCCAATTACTCCTGGCTTCTGTAGTAAGATAACATATAACATAGTTGGGATTTTCAGAGACTGATATATTACAGACAGGTTCAGATTTATGTAACAGCAAAGAAGTTTGGAAAGCCATATGTACCCATCTGTCTGTCTATCTACCTATCTATCTATCTATCTATCTATCTATCTATCTATCTATCCACCTTTGCAAGATAAATTTCAGTTTCTAAAGAACAAAAGATAGGGTATAATGTCCATAATTTTGACTTAAAAGGATGTTTTTTTCTATTTTTCATTTAATATTTTTTAAGATGAACTCAAGCTCTCTTAAATAAATCATAATAGATAAGAAGTAAAAAGTCAGTTTTTATTTCATGGGCTAATGAATATGATGTGAATGGCAGTTAATAGGTTCTTATCAACTAATTATACCAGATTTTGAAATTTCCCATAAAATTCATCTGTACCAGCAGTAGGCAGCTACTTTAACATGAGAAAAATGGCCTTTTCCCAGTGATCAATTAATCCTAAAATAAAATGAAAAGTTTGTGAAGTCTGTAACAGCTTATTCATTTATTCAGCTGTTTAAAAGTTTAAAAGTCCTTGTCATTTGATAACCTACAAGGTTTAAATTTGATGTGTGCTCTTACATGTTATTAAAATGCAGTCTTGCTGGCATTTACATATTGTTGGTTTCTAATCCTCATATAACACTTGGAGTGGGAAATGAAATTTTAAAGGGGAATTAACTTACATTTTAGTTTGAGACTGACAGCAAAGCAGGTGGGAATCATGTCTGGGCAATGTAAGCAGTTACATGGAAGTTGTGTTACCTGTCCTCATCATGATTCAGAGGTGTTTTCAGAGCAAGATATAATTCTATCTGGCTTGATACTCACTTACTGTATTTTTCACTTGAGGCAGGGGAAAGGCAGAGAATTTGGGAACTGGCAGAGAGTAATAAATAGTTCACTCTATCTGAGTTTCACTCCCTTCCACATTTCCAGTTAAAAATGTGAGTTGAAAGAAAATAAATGAAGAAATAAAAATTTCAAAGGAAATTACATTTTTTTTACTCTGATATGTCCTTAAGCCAAAACCCACTTTTTCATTACAGAGCAACCTGAAGGGAAATAATAGTAGTAGTAATAGTAGTAGTAGTAGTAGTAGTAGTAATAAAGATCATCCTAACCGGGCAAACTGGGTTTAACCAAGATATAAATGTTTTTTTACTTTAACACAGCTACCACAGTAGAAAAAATAATTGAAATTTGTTTGCATCATCTAAGTAAACATCTGTTGCACAGACTCTGAAGTCAGAGAATTTCAAAGGTTTTATTTTCATGATAGACTTTCCGTTTTCCTACAAAGTCCATGAACTTGAAAAGATAGGGAAACTACTTTAAAAGAGCTATTTTTCAAAAAAAAAAAAACCTTTCCTGAAAACAATTCATCATCAGTCATGTTACCACACCAATACATTAAAATGACTGTGAATCTTTCCTACAAACTGTTCTGAGAGGGGAAAAAAAGTTCTTTAGATCATTCTTATTACCATCATCTAAACCACAATAAGACCTTGAATAGCATCAAACCATTCTTCCGAACTGCATGCAAAAAAATAACAAGGAATTTCTCACCGCTGCAAAAAACTTGCAGTCTCATTACAAGACAATAGACAACAGATGGATGCAACAAACAGATGGAGGAAGAATAAGGTAGGAATGAGGTGATTATAATCAGCATGATAAGCAGTGATGCATACCAGCAAACCAGCTGCCTAGCTGTTATCTGCATGTGTGTGCATGCATGTAAAATTAACATGAATACTATTTGTGTGATATTAACCAATTCAGAACATCTGATATTGTCAGTTTAGAACAACACGGAATGCAGACTCAGGCAGCGAGACCTTGATGACCCTCAGGTAGCATCGTGAGAAAGTGTTAGAGATGCCTGATGATACTGGCTAATGAAAGGGTAGGAAGGACTTTCAGTCAGGAACTGGTTGGCTGAACTTTTGCAAAGCGATCATTTCCATGTTACTGGGAATTACAAGTTGAGGAAGGGAGTTCAGGTCAGGAAGACTCATCCTTCTAGGTTTTGTGTTTGTTTTCTTTCTAAATCAAGGTAAAGAAAATGAGTACTAGAGAAAAATAAATGTGTCTTGGATAGAAGACATGCTATGTGAGGAGGCACAGTCTGAAAGGCTTTATTACTAAACATCTGAGGCCATTTTGTTCACTGTTAAAACAGAATTTCAAGCATTATTCTACTCATAATGGCAGAATTATTTTGGAAAACACTAGAATAGCCTTGGGAAGTGTTTGATCCATGTTTGCTGAAAAAAAAAAAATTTAAATGTTTTCTAACATTTGAGACCTGAGCTTCCACAAATATTCAGATAACAAATATTAATGGAGAAATATGATTTTATCTCATTCTCTTTGCTGTTGCAAAGGAAGATGTCCAAAGGTGAAAATATTTAAATTTAAATTTATATGAAACAGTTAGTTCTGCATACTCATTTGATTTCTCTGTGTTACACAAATAATTGTCAGAAACAGTAAGCTGCAGCCACCCCTGGCCTCATGACAGCTTTACTATCACAGGATGGCCGAGTTTCAAGAAATGTTATGAAAATGGCAAAGTTTTGCAAACTGCTGCACATGTTTTTCTGATTAATTAAACAGTGAAAAACTACTTCTAAAATGCACTGTAGAAATTATTTACAAAAGATATCCCATGCTAAAGTAGATTATATTCTTCCCAATGCAGCAAAGGAATGACTTGAAGGGTGTTATTTTTACTATTTTTTAAAATTCCTATACAAACATTAGCAATATGCAATAATGTGGATTTGAAACAGATCTTCTAGTGATGAAAATATTGCATTTGCATTTCCAAGAGGGATGGTAATGAATAGAAAAAGGGCTACTTTTAATTTTTCACGCAATTTTAATTCTGGCTGCTTAAACAAGTATATATTTCTCATGGGTACTTCAGGGCTCTGAGTGTTAATGTTGTTAAAATTCATTCTTTTTCTTATATTAAGCCAGGTTTTTCATTAAAAAAAAAAAACCAAAAAACTATGAGGAAATGGATTTCTAATCCATTGCAAACAAATTAAAAGTAAACTTTTCAAATCGATTATTATTAATATTCTGTTATTAATGTAATTTGTTCTTGGAAATATTGTATTTTTTCCTAAGATTCTTTACTCAAAACCCATCATTTTTTCTACAGTGTATTTCATTTTACCTGTAGATGTAGATATAGCTGTAATTTTAATAGCCACAACTACAAAGAAATAATTACTTTCAAACAGAAGGATTCTTTAAAGATGTGTCACTTTAATAAAATCTTTACAGATTAACATGATGGGTACACGTGAACACCTACTAAAAGCACAAAGGTATTAAGAAAGCTTTCTGTGAAAAAAAAAAAAAAGTAAAGTTGCTTTCTTTGCACGTGCAAATGAAAGTAACTCAGTCATCCTGCCACTTTCATTTGATTTAGCTGAATTAAATAGATAATTATGCATACCCTAGCAGCCACTGCTCTGAAGGAGGGCAAGCTGGAAGTTGCAATTGGTGGCTCAGACCTACGTGAACACTGTGAATGGTTCTTTGCCTATGACAGAATTGCGTCCATTGGAGTCTTCTGCAAATGTCCATAGGACTTCTGAAGACATGTAGGTTAATTAGGCAAGTTCATTATTGAAACTTTCAGTTCCTTGCCTGATACATTTGTTAGGTTATTATGTTTGATGGCTTTGAGATCCAGATGTCAGTCATTATTCGGGTGAAGTGAAAAGATTATTAAAAGTCAAGAAGATGTTAACATCAAAATTTTTTAATATTCGTGCAGTTTTACTAAAATGAAAATTACTTTTTTTTTTTTTTTTTTTTATGTAGTGGTATCCAAAGTAATAGGCTATATTAAAAAACCAGCAGCTTGTCTTTTATTTGAAAGATCAAAACTACTACTTCATTGCTTTGAAGTCTTACTTTCCATGTTTTCAGTATTTATGTCCTTTTATAGCAGTAAATATTAATGTCACTTCTGCATATGTCTCTCATGCCCTAAACCCAGAGAAAATAAACTAAGAACAAATACAAAAAAAAAAAAAGAAAAAAAAAAAAAGAAAAAAAAAGTAGATAAATGGATAACAATAAGGATGAAAAAAATACATTGGAAAAACAAGGACAGGAACAATTCTGAATGTTCAATTTTATAGAGAGGCTATTGTAATATGCAGCTCTTTAATTCCGGATGCTTCTAGGTTTTGAATATGCATTGCTGAAACAGATGATTGCCTTCTCTATGAAGGGGATACAGTTCTATAAAGCATTCCACCATTTCCAAATTATGTTGAAGGAGGAAGGGTATTTTTAGTTGAAGCAATATACCTTTCTACTGTTCAGGGATGTTGTAAGTAGTAGTAGAGTTTTCACCCTTCTTTACCTATATAGTTCATGTTACTAGATGAAATAAATCCCAAGTCATTCCAGGTTAAGGAACTGAAGTGGAAAGGAACAGTGTTTTTGCTCACAACATCTCTGGCATATCTTTATGGATGAGTGTCTTAAATTAATTTTCTTACGATTCTGCTGAGAGACAGAGTAGAATCATGAATGCCCTTTAGTAAACAACACGCATCATTTCTCAAGTTATTCACTCATGGATCCTTTATAATTTTGCTTGTCAGATATTTCTTATGCTAAATTTCATAAATTAAACAAACTATTTATTTGATTATTTCCATTATTCACAAAAGTCTAATATCAGCTGCAGTTAATTTAAGCTTGACTTTCTGTTTCAAATCTCTCGAAGAACACTCATCTTTTGTATATCTGAAGAAAGAGAAGAAATAGAAGGTCAAGAGAAAGTTACTAAGATTTTCTCATGTGTTTTCACTTCCACATTTTAAAACTTATTTTACAGATTACTGACATTTTCAAAATTCATCAACTTTAACCAGCACGAATTAACTCAGTTGGAAATATTTGGTAGTTTATGGTTTTGCTGACTACATTTTTTATATATCATGTTTGTGCCTGTTTGATATAAATCCGATAAAATCAGATCACCTAAAGTCTATTAAATACCATGGCTAACATACTGCAAAGAGGAAAAACTGCCAAAATAAAAGAGCAATTGCAGATATTCGAACATCAATGAAAAATGTCTTGCAATATTCAACCAGTGCTACAGGGATTTGCTTTGTTCTTACTTTCTAAAGATATCACTAGAACTGTTGTAAAATATTAATCTGCTGAACATTTAGTTTAGTAACATAAGCCACAGCTATTGTAGAGTTAGGACATTAAGATGGTAAACTATTTCATGAACACTTAGAATGGAAGCTGGAACAACAGTTTTGAGTGCTGAACATCCAATTATGTTTTCCCTTTCATTTTTTAATTGTTCCTAATGACATACTCACAGTCAATTGGTATTCCACAGTGATATCGGAGAAATTAATTTCCTCTCTCTCTATTTTTTAAATTTGAGAGGATTTTACTTATTTCAGACAAATTTGGAATATAAATCTAATCTACCTGTTCTAAGCAAATGGCTTCATACGTTTTCTTTCATTATTGTTTGTCAACAGTAAGTGTATGATTACAATAAAAAATAGAAGAACAGGTACATAAACAACAAAACATATCCCATCTGTTGTCGGGTCTGAATATTGACAGCTTAAAAAGATGTTTGGACAGTGCTGAGAGTCATGACACCTAACAGTTAAATGTCTCAAATACTTAGAACTGAGTTAGGCTCTCAAGCTGCCTATATATTGCAGGTTTGTTGCTGGGTACCTAGGAATGAAACATATAGGTGATGATATGTCAAGTCGAGAAATGACCAGGCTAGATAATGAGGCCATGTCTAGAATTCTGTCTTTGCTGGACTCTTCTGTAGCTGTAGCATTCAGTAAAACACCCATGGGAAACAGAAAATCCCTTCTGAAAATGCAGATCTCTTCTCAGCTTAGACAATTAAATCATGCCACTGAGCAGAGTTGACCAACACTTACTTTTTATGGAAAAATAGGATGAGAAAAGAAGGAAGAGGTTGAGTGACCATTACTGCCTGATAGGAGAGTAACAGAGAGTTGAAATATTACATACTACTTGGCTGAGGATGTGTGACCAGCTGCAGAAGGGTGAGTTAGCATATGCTACCTAGCTCACCGTACCCTGTGCACTGCCTGCTAAAGCTCTCTAGCCAAGGAAGAATGGGTCATGAGAGACAGCGAGAAAGACATAGCTTTATATCCCCATAATCAGGACTTTCGCATGAGAGACTGGAGTCCTCTCAGATTCGTCAGAAATGCTCCTTCACCTAAGAAACCTAAGTCTAAAAAGCTGTGCCTCACCTGTGCATGCATTGTGCTGCTATCTCAAGGCAAGGTCACTAATGGGACTGACTGTCGCTTACCAACCCCTCAAGGGCTTCCTTCACCCTGCCCATGGCCCAGGACTCCATTTCAGCCAACCTGGGCTGTCAGCCCCTGCTCCAGTGATGCTGCAGCAGGGCCTGTCTCCAGCTCCCCACAGCCCTGCGCTGCCTGGCCACACACCCTGTGCAGCCTGGCCCATCTTCAGGCTCATGTTCCAGCCTGGCCTTGGCCCATCCCCAGGGAGGTGCCTGGTGACTGTGTCTGGGGATGCTCCGGTGCCGCCAGCTGCCCTGCTCCTGATGGGGGTGGGGGGACAGGTCCTGGCTGGTATCCCCTGTGGAGACCTTAGCCTCTACAGGGCCCTGATGGGAAGCAGATCTGGACTAGGTTATACTTTAAGCAAAACAGCTGCCAAACACCAGCTGGGCTTGGAATGTCTATAAAATTGGATATTGGAAATGATTTTTAATGTCATTTTTGCGCTGTTTTGAAAGTGAAAGTTCAGCATTTGTAACCTAGTGCCAAGAAGGGAACTGACCTATTCCTCCTTCCCAAAGGAGCATGACAGCTGCTAGACAGATACACATAGCTCCTACACTGACATCGGGCTTCCTCCTCTGGACTTCTTTTGTTGAATTTGACCATGACTGCTGTGTTTTGTATTGCTGCAGTGCATTAGTCCAGGTAGCCCAGTGACTGTGTGGGGCACAAGGCTGAAGAGCTTGTAGATCTCAGGCAGCTTAAGCAGCTGGTAAGCACCAAGATACTCACATCAGATAAGAGGCAAATAATTTAGGGTCTGATTTGTAGTGGAATCTTAAATGCCTAAGCAATTTGTGGGGTGAAAATATGCTCCCTGAAAAGGATAAGTGTTGGTTTTACAGACTTACAGATCTAAATCATGTTTTGGATCTTGCCCTCAGTTCATACCTTTAAAAAGCTAAAGGGTCTATGTCCAGGATAGCTGTTCTTCAAGAGGCACATCACTGCTGACAACTGTAATCCTCACGTCCAGACAAAAATCTCCAAAGAGAAAGCTCTCTTCTCCTAGAGAGACATAACTTTAACAGAGCTGATCATGTTAATTCCTGTAATTTTTCTTCAAAAGGAGTTTACTAGAACAATTTGCCATGGGGAAGAAAACCCACTTCTTCAACCTTCTGTATGTTAACATGAATATGTATAGTGATAATATACTTAACAAATGGGAAAAATGTTCCCACATAGTTTTGGTTTTGAGAGGCAGATGGTGAAACAAAGGTGATTTCTAACTTAGTGTACTTACAGAAGTTTCTCAGATATTGTACTAAGTCTGTGTAACTGCCCAGGTAGGATACAGCAGATCTAATGATTTACCTGCTCTGAACAAGTATCCGAACAAAGTGTATCTGATATTTGTATACAGCCAGGTGTAAGGATGTATAAGAACAACTCCCTGGATGAGACTGGTGAATTGGTGGAGTTACAATCATAGAGGACATTGGCTAACCCTTTCAGAAATCTAATTTTTTCAACAACTTCTGAATTCCGTGGATACCTTTGGAAATTTGGTAAGTCCTAGGATCATTGTAGTGTGATTAAGAGGACAGGACTTAGTCAAATCCAGGTGACAGGCAGAGAGAAGCCTGTGATATGAGGCATAGAAACATGGAGAATGGAGTAGAGGAAGGAAATAAACCTCTGCAGGGTTTATTCCTTGGAATATGATCCAAAGAGTTATAGTAAATAAAACTTCAAGCCTTTCAGTACTTGTTTATTGCTATTATTGGTGACAGGATAGAGCCTGGAAGGAGCAGAAGAATCAGTGAATGAAAACATTACTAGCTGAGATATTTGTTTAATTTAAAGATGTGAAGATATATCTAGAAAAACCGTTTCTTTCATGTACACTCCAGGTAATTTATAACTTTGCTAAAGAAGAAAGTTTTTCTTCAAGCAATCTTTCCTTACACATAACCAAGCCTTCTCTGTCACCCTTTTAAAAAGAGCTTCAGCAACAGAAGAGCTTGCTTCTGAAACTCCTAACATATTCTTCACCCATATTAAAAAAAAAACAACAAACAACAAACCCAACCAAAACAAAACCAGCAATAACACCAGGAGCTGAAATATTTAAACAACACACAAAGATTTTTTTTATAGTAATAACTTCATGTGTAAATGCAGATTAATATGCAAAAAGACCATTAATAAACTGAGTGCTAAGAAGATTTGTGATCAACTCCATTTACCCCTGAAGGACAGATGATTCTCCACAGAATACATTGACCCCTTCCAGGCTCCAGGAGCTCATTCAGTGGTCTTAAACATGTCTGTTTGGAAGTTCCTTCCCACCAATATAGCTTAGGAGCTGAGGGGGAAAAAGGCAAGGCATCTTTGTCTAAGGCTTCGATGCACTTAGACTTACCACAATTATTTTCCTATTTAGTTTGTTCAGTTGTTGGATAGCTGTATAGGTAAATCCAAGGATTAAAAAGCAAGAAAGAAAATAAGAGGTGGTCTGAGATAGGCTGAGCTGTAGTCTAAACAAGGAGAGTGACTGTGCATTATCTTCATGTGAATGGAGCTCCTGGGATAATGCTTATGGCTCTTAACTGCAAAAAAAAGACTTCACCAATAGCCACCCATTGTCCTGCTTTTGTCAAGACTGAAATAAGAGAAGACGGGCTTTTCAGGTCCGGTCTGTGAGGATGGCAGGGTGGAATGCAGTTGGATTCCAGCTGAGTGTTTGATGTCTTCATTTTTGAGGCCTCTTCTGAAAAAGAGCTGGCAGGAAAGTGTGGCCTTACATAGAAAAAGGGCAAGTCCTGGAGCAAGTCGCTTCCCTAGTAATGAGTAGACATCCAATTCTATTATAATAATGGTTTTCATTGCCACAGTGGAGCTAATAGAGTTGTGGTGACTTCACACCTGCTGCAGCCTGGAAAAGAAAAAAAAAAAAAAAATCACCATGAAATCTCCCAGAAGGCTACTGCTGTCTACGGGCAAGAGTGCAAATGACAGATAAAGTGTCTGACAATAACATACTGCTTTAGGACTGCAGTAAAATGGCTAGATTGCTGTAGTATAATCTTTAAATTCCCTGACTCTGAAAAATAAGAAAAAAGCAAAGAAATGATACATACAATTAAATGTTATCATTTCTTTTCCTGATTATCTGTGGAAACACTAGTATTCCATCTAAGAAGTTTAATTGAGATTTAAACTCCTCAAGACCGTGTCTGCTTACTCAATTCCATAGCTGCTTTTCTTACTACTAGAAAAGAACTGTTACAGTCTTACAGTTTGCATTCACTTTCAAATGACAATTTGTTTTAAAAAATGTCAAGATCAATGGAAATGTTTCCAATGGCACAGAACTGCATTATTGTTTTTCTCCAGATTCCACTGATAAACACGAGCTTGGTTTTCTTAAACAGTAAGATGCCGTCTTTTTGACAGATACAATATGTAGTTATGTCACAGCATTATGATAAACCTTATAGGGAAGACACAACAGGGTCAGAGAATTTCCACATTCCCAGCAGTTTCCATGAAAAGAATGTTTACATGACCCACAGCACAAAGTTTAAATATATGCGGCAGTTTTGTTGTTAACTCCCTGAACTTGCTTGCTGAGCAGCCTGTGAGCAGCAAAATTCTACTCTACTTGTTATGGTGTTAGTGTTAACATTTTCCTGTCTTGTCAGCTGTTTTGGACATCTGCTGTGCTTTATAAAATATCTGCACAGGGGTGCTTGGGGGGGTTTGCTTGGTCTGTTTGAGTGGCTGAGGGACATAAATATTAGTCTGTCCTTTTGTTTATGTTGGTTGTGGGTAGATGAGAGAAGAGAAGGAAGTCTTGGATATCAAGCCAATGAATGTGAGTAAGATTCTTACTTGACAAGTGCTGTATTTGCCTTTTGTCACTCCTTTTCAAATCTGTAACATATATGTACACAAAGCACAGGGTAGGTATGACCTAATGTTTTGTTAACATGTGGTTTTATACGACTGATTCAGGACTCATTGTAGTCATACAAGTTTTTAATAATCACAGTTAATATCTTTTGGCTTAGGTGGGATTGCTTTATGCACCAGGAGCCTGCTATACACTGGAGAAATTAAACTGGCTAAAATGCCTTGAATGCTTACAGAGCACTTTATATCATTCTCAACAAGGCCTAATTAAAGCAAGAAGGCAGAGTAGATAGGATACTAACCAGTGACTGGTTGAAATTTATGCACTGAACATAGGCTAGACGCAATTGTGTTTGTACTTCATGCTATAAAATCTTATTTTGTCCTCAATCGTTCTGAGAATATTTTATCATAGTTTATATCCACAGCCGTTAAAGCAATTTTACAAGGGATATTATTGTTCCTAGTCTACAAATGGCAAAACTGTGTCACAAAGAAAAGCAATTATTTCTCGAGTCTGAATGGCAGACCTAAGAGAGCAATTCAAGACAAGACTAAGACTGAAGTGTTAGCTGCAGGAGGATCAAGCCCATATTCACTGACTAGTTTAAATCTGGTTAAAGCATTAGAAGCCACGTCAACACAAAGATGAGTGTGGGCTTCCAAAACTGCCCATAAATCACGGCTGTAAGCTCACAATAGCTTCTTTATTGCTGTGGTTAAACTATTAGAGGTGCCTGTGCTACCCTGTTTAAAGCTAACTTGATTATGCTTATAACATATTACCCTTGCTTTTGTGACTGATATTCCACTTACTATCCACAGAAGAATGCTGCTTCCTTAGGAGCTCTAATTAGATTGCAAGTTTTGAAGGACTTTTTGAACAAAACTCAAAACTCTGGGGAACTGCTCAACACAGCCTTAATTTTGTGTCATTGTTCAAAACTTTCAAAAGTTTTTTAAAAGAAAGACTGATTAAGATTGCAAATAACTAACAGAGCATACTTGAAGATTAAAACGTTATGGCTTTGATTTATTAGAAGTTTCTCAGTTGAAGCATTTGACCTTGCTTAGAGGCTTTTTTCTTTTTTTTACTCATTGGTTTGCAGTTAAATTTCAGCATATTTTGTGCATTTGCAAGGACTGATATGATTAGGGTTTTATTCATAACGTGATGCCTAGTGTCTTGGATGTGCCTATTAAAGCAGGGTTACTTTTCAAAATGTGATCTCTGTTACCTCATTAAAATATTTTGTTTTCAAATATGAAGTAATTCTTTCCCATTTCTTTTTCCTTTGCATGAGTGTATATGGCAAATATCTCAAACAACACAAGCTACACATATTTTTTTCCCCTTTTTGCCTTGGCTATATTTGAAATGTCTTCAGTCGTTGTAGAGAAACTGCAACTCAGCTATACAAACACACTGTGTTGAACCTTCTCTCCAAACATAAATTTAACTAAGATTTTCTCTTTAATTATTGGGAACTCTCTTTGTATACATATTATTACTTCATTGCAGACTTGAGGTCTTCAACAACTTAAAATAAATTTAAAGAATATGCTCTATGACTCACCTTTTTAAACATTCTGCACTAAATCAGCCAAATCCGAAGTCATTAAAACTAAACAAACATTTGTCCATCTGAATGCAAATTCTGAATGAATATCAATGTATACCTTCTTCCCCATGGTAAATACTTCAAGGTAGCAACTCAGTCATGCAGTCAAGTTGAGATATTGACAAGACAGGCTGAAAGCTCGTCAGATATGAGGGAAATGAGGCAGAGGATAAATCCCAGTCTTAGCCGTGCTGCATGAATTAGCTTAGCAACAGAAGGGAGGCACTGGGTATTCTTTATGACAAAAATGTCAGAGATGGTCAAAGGAATGCTGCCAAGGAGCATTCCTACAGATGGCACAGCATAACATCAGTGACACCGAGACAACTGCCTAGCCAGTGGACAGAAAGCACAACGGGAAAATGAACATTTTTCAAAATCCCTTTTGAAAGAAAAGCATAAATGTTATTCTTGCCCTGCAATATTTCCTGCCATACGCTTGTCTGAGACCTGTCAAATTACCTGGATTCACCCTGTACTCACTTAAATTTGTTCATTTAGATCTCTGGTACTTCAGGGACTGTTAATCCTGGAAACTCACAGGGAATCTCGGGTTTTGATCTCTCCACCCTTTCAGCATGTCCTGCAGATAGATATGATAGCTGTTTGCATCTGACAGCTTAAATCTGGTAACTGAACTTGCTGTGTGTGCACTCAGCCAGTCCTTGAACCAGAACCCTGGGGGTATATAGAAAGCAGGTTTACCAAGTGAGTCAAAAGGGAGCCTTCCACTAATAGCTGTGCTAAGCTTCTCTCAGTTTGAAGTCAGTTATTTGCAAGTCTTACAGCAGTTCTTTGACAAGGGAGATTTTTTTCCTGTGATGAAACAAGAAACAGCTGACGTTAATAAGAAGACAGATGCTACACTTTACTGTACTGAAATTATGTGTCTGTTTTATTGCAGCAGGCTCATGGCTGTGAATGATGTCATTAGTGCCTCACTGTAGAAATGTGACTTGTAACAGGACTTGAGACGGAGAGAGGACTTGAGGGGTTGTTTTTTATTCCTCCATTTAATTAAATGGACTCAGTCATTATAGAATTTTGAAACAAGACAAAGAACTTTTGTCTTTGTCACCTGATAACATCTGGTCAAGGCTGATAGAAGCCCAAACTATTTGCTACGGAGGTGCAGCTGTCTACCTTTATTGCAGGAATACCGTAGCCAAGAAGAAATTAGTAATTTTAAAAAATAGACACTATTGTTAATTCCCTGAAATTGACATTTCAGGCAGGTTTCAGCATCTGTCAGAGCTTTAAAGGAAAATGTTTCCTCTGACCCAGGAATAAATACCAATGTTTTGACCTAACACCTTCAACGATGAAAGCTGTTGGGTTATCCACCCTATTCTCACATTTTACATACACTGAAAAGCATCTAAAATATGACTGTGTTGCTCATATTATTCCAAGAAAAATACATACTCAACTTCAGTCAAAGCCAAGTTCCCTTTTTTTTATCTTCAGCCTCACCTGCCTGACAAGGAAGCTACACATTAGAAAAAAGTAGGAAACTCAACCCAAACAATTTCCCTCTGTGCGTTCTTCCGGTACCTAATGCAAACTCTGGCATATCTGAACAAGGCAACTGTGGCAGATATGTAGTCATGAGCCTAGCTTCTCCTTCAAGGTCTTGCTCTGCCTGACAAAACTGGAATTAACTTATGTTTCTAAACAGATTTCTGGCAACTAATAAGGTGGTCTTTTGTGACTATTTTGATGTTTTCCACCTATCCACTTAGGAATGTTTCTTAGGGGTTTGAGTTTTATGCTGTATAATGCCTGAACACTAAACTGGTCACTAGACTAATATTTTTTTATTTCGGGTTTGGATGTTTTTTACTGACATAAAAAAATAAAGGAAATAGAAAACACAGCTCTATGAGGGTTTATAGCCACATATAGCATTGGTAAGGCTAATATTAAAAAACTGTGTGTGCAATTCCAGTAATCACAACTTTGAAAGGAAGTTAAGAGTTGGAAATGAGGTAGGTAAATCCATAGAAATAATTTGCAGTCTAGAGAAAATGTCTTACAGTGAGAGATATAAAGGGATTTATGTGTTGACTTTTTTTTTTTTTAAATGGCTTTTTTAACTTACAGGTATCATCATAGATGGAAAATATAGGGTTCTGAGGATTTTAAAATCTAGTAAAGAAAGCCATAACAAGATTTATGGCTCCAAGAAGCAGCCAGAAAAATTCAAATTAGGAATAAAGCTTTTTTTAAAAAGAAGTGGCCGTGATTAATGAATGGAACAATCCAACAGAGAAATGAATTCTCTATCTCTCAACATCTTCAAATCAAGAGGATGCCTTTTTGGAAGCTATAGTTTTACTAAATACAAGGCATGTTTTAATCAAACAAGAACTGTTGGTTTCAGTACAGGGGTAAATGGTGAAATTTAATGTCCTATAATAAATGAGTAAGGCCAGATGATCCAATGTTCCCTTTGGCCTAATTTTTATTAATCATTTATTCTCTTCTGTATGTGTTCAAGAAAAAAATTAATCAAGACATGCATCTAGAAGTTGTTCTGTTTCTTGTTTTATCACAAGAATCTTCTTGAACGAGATGAACATTTTTTCCTTTTTTAAAAAGAAATATGTATATACACTTTATTTCAGTAGATGTCACAGAGCAAAGTCGAGTTTCAATTTCCCCAAACAAAAAACAAATTCAGAAAAACCTGTGAATATTTGCTAACATATAATGTTTTTCTATGTGCAATCTACAGGTAATTATTGCCTGTAACAACACAATCATAATACAAGCTAGATTGTGGAGTTTGGTTTTTTTTTTTAAATTCTAGATGTTTCCTCTCCTCATTATTGCATTAGTCTTCCAGTGTAGATTTACATTCAACATCAGATCACAGTTTGAACTACAGCTGTCTTGCCACATCATTAGATTTGCTAAACCTCTACTGTGTTTGTAAGCATAGTCACTGTGAGAGGATTCAAAAACATGAAGACAAAGCATGATGGCTGAGATTTTCTGAAGCACATTATGACATTGGCCTAACCATAGTTCATTTGAAATCAGTTGAAGTTGTATTATTGACTTCATAGACAGTATCTTCAGGCTGATGGCAAATGCTTTTAAGAATCTTAAGCAGCAGTTCTACACTAGCTTTCTTTTTTTTTGAACCATATATTATTAAATTACAATAATGTGTTAGAGGGAAACTATGACTAACTGTAAATGTGAATATTTATTGAATTAAAAGATACTAGAAAGTAGTGATATGATGGCAAGCATGAATAAACCTGTAATTCCACACTACCTCTCTGAGACTGAAACCACTATTACTGTAAGCACCAGAACAGTGCCTCCTTTTCCCCTGAGTTATTTTAAGTGGAGTGAGACAGACGTTAGCATCACTAATTCAAAAACACCTTATATTTTTCTCTCTATATTGTTCTCCTATACAGTCAGCAAGAGAGATAATAACACGGGTACTTGTCACCATGACAAGAAATCCAAATGTTTTTTAAAGACAGTTAATAACTGATGATACAAGTCAAGAGATAAATATTGCCCTGTTCCTCTCAGCTTCGGGTTATAGATAACTCTTATTAGATGGTTACTCTCAGACACAACTCTGGCTTTCACCTTCTTCATGTGGGGAAGGCATTTTTTCCTGGGCTCTATTAATTTTCTGATGCCACAGTAAAATTCTTGGAGCATTGAATTAATCATTCTTGCCAATTTTAATAAGAAGCAATTAATGGCAATGAGTAAAAATTGTACTATGTTTTGGAACACGATTTTTGCTGCTCCCATCTTGCTAAATGAATGTGTGCCTTTTACATCAGTGCTGGTCTTAGGTCATCCCAGTAAATATTGTGATATGAAAGTGAGAAATTTAAGAATAAAATGTATACAGAGTCCTTATCCACAGAAATAAAAATACAACAACAAGAAGAAAAAAATTTGAGCTACTTATTTCTATTTCTAAGGTGTAATGAAGGGTGACATTTTAATGCTTTACAGTTCAGTTACACAGGTAAAGATATTCTGATCAGCTGTGGCTCGATAGGGCATAAACGTATAAAAAGAAATTACTCTGCAGAGAAACAGATAATGTGCAATCTATTTAGGAAGAACAATCAGTTGAGTAAGGCCTTGATAATTGATTATAATTCAGCTAAAATCTAATTTAAGTATTTTGTTTGAGGGGCAAAATTATTCTCTCAACATTTTTCTGTGAAATTAATTTTTGGAAGTGCCCAGATCACCTACAAGTCTAAATCTCTTGGCTTATTTTACTAAATAACCTATGTGCTTCTGAAAATATTACCCAGGAATATTAAGAAAGTGTCTTTTCTGTATTTGTTATGTATTTCAGTTCAGCTTCTTTTTCTTTAATATGTCCATACTGAGAGCCAAATTCTGAATTCTATAAGCCTTTTGTTATTTTCAGGGTAAATATAAAAGATTTAATAGCACTTGGAAACCAATTTTTATACATGTGGCAGCATAAAAGAACAGAAAAGGCAGCATGCTTAAAATAAAATACAAATGGTAAGAATACATTATAATGAAATGTCTGGAGGGAACGATGCTTCTTTTTGATCAGTTTTTAGATTAAATACTCTGAATCAAAAATAAAAATATCTGAATTGTTATTCTGTGGTCCTTTTTCACTAGCTTCATGGTAAGATTTAAATATTCCAAACTCTTGTCAGCTGAACACTTCTGTTGTATCTGCAAACAGTGAGGATTATAATCATTTGCTTACATGTCCTATCAAGAGAAAAATGTCAGACATTTCCCTGCATCTGGGGTAAGGGACACGGGGGAGCTATGTATACTACTTTCTGCTGATGATGTTGAGCTGGGATTAATGATAAATGATTAATGAACAGATTAGTCAAGCATCCATCGGGAACAGGGTAAATATATTCGGAGCAGAAAGATAGTGTAGGTGACTCCTCAAGGTTCTTTCCAGATCTGTCTTCTATTGTTCTACGATAACATATAAGTCCTTCCTCTCTTGTTGTTTCAGGCTTTTGTCTAAGGGGACGTCTCTATTGAAGGTCACTTCTCAAGAATTATATGCCCCATGATTAATCACCCTAAAATAGTACTAAGCTGACTAAAAGTGGAAGTATACAGGCCAAATTTTCAGCTACAAAGTAAGGTGCTCCTGCTCACTTCCCTGGAGCTGTAGCAGTTCATAGCAGCTGAGTATATGGCTCCATTACTTCAACTTTCACCTCTGAAATGTAGTGAGCTCATTCTCAACGTTTCAAGTGCCAGTGTGGATGGATTCCAACACTGGAAGCACATTTGAACTGGCAAACAGTAAACGGCTGCCATCAGGCATAAGCACTTGTTATATCAAAGCTTTGGCACATTATTTATGGAAGACTTATTCTAATGAATTCCATCCACACCTACCAGATGTGCAATCCAGGATTATGCCAGCTGTTTACCAGAATGCTTGATGTCCAATAATATTATGAGTATAACATGACATTCAACTTTAATGTTGCTGAATAAGGAAACTTCATCTTAATGTCTTTGTAGAAAAAGAAAAAGCAATGTTCTCACATATCCTAATTCAAAATGTTAGTGGAATGTAAGCTGGTCCAGCCCTTATGCAAACACATGCACTTCTATATCTACGGCCAAACTCAATTGAATCTACACAAGGCTCTCTGATATTCATAACAAGTAAACCTCATACATAAAATCTGTGGAACAATAAAACACCAAACAAATGATAAAAGAATCTGAATAGCTAAATAGCATTCACCATTATCTGTTTATTTAAATGTATTTGCAGGAACAAAACCACAATTTCTAATAACATGTAATGATTTTGATTCACATTGTGAAGACTTCCCCTCCATCAGACTCATTAAAATTGGTGGTATCTCTGGCAAATTCAGGTTTAACAAAACATATGTGTAGACAGCAGAGACTATTTCTGCTTTTTTTATTATGTTACACTTACAGAAATTTGATTTACTTATTTTTTTCTTTTTTTGTGTGTGTTTTTGTTTTGCATGGAACTGTGAAGCTATGCCCTACTTGAAATGGTATTCCATCACAGACCATTGAAATAATTTAATTTTAATAATTCAACTTCTGGAGTAGGAGCTTTTAATTTTTGTGTTTATAACTTCTAGTGCATTGGTCATTGTATTTACAAATACAGTAATTTACCAATGAGAAGAATGATTCATTCTTTTAAGATCTATTTAAAGCTGAGAAGGCAGCAAAGACTTCTTGAAAACCCTATGCTTTCTGGGATGATGAATATTTCTGATAATCTGTTTAGTTATATAACTACATAAGCCACTGCCATATCAACTTAAGAAGTAATACAATTCACTGATAACAACCCAAATATACATATATGTTAACAATTCACAACTTTTTTTAAAAAAAAATCATTTATACTCTTTATTTAGACAATGAAAAATACAAACAATTCACTCAAGAACTGCTATCACAGGAAAAAAATCAAAGTATGGTGTCAGTTTACTGTACCACTTTTGTAAAAGAGATATTAGTTTTAATTAGCTATGAGGTAGGCCTTTTAAAATTTCCTTTTCCTTCAAACTGTTTATCAAATTAAGACTTACTAGGACTTGATCTCATAAAATAGAGTCACACAATTCATCTTTTTATGGTTCAGGTATCGCTAAATGTGATAACATTTCCTGCACAGGTCTCTGGTTTGTTAAATTATCCACTCCTTTGAACACGTATTGTTAATGAGAAAGTAATTCTGTTGTTGATGTGACTGTATTCAAAATTCTAGTTTCTGACATTCCAACTTGCTATTCTTGGAAATAAAGCATCACACAATGATGTAACAACATAGCCGTATGCTGGGTATATGTGTATTGTGGTTGTTCAAAGATAGGGCATGAAGACAGTTATAAAATATTACTTTACTTATCTTCTCTTGTAGAATAGTAGTAACACTTGTAATCTATTTTTCAAGTCTTCTTTATTTCCCCTGTGGACCTGATTCTATATCAGACCCATAGACTGGTGTCTTGAAAATAGCTTCAGATTAACATTTGTGCATTGTAGTATACCATTCCTAGGCTTTGCTCTGTAAAAACATTGTTAGGATTCCTGCATTTCAATGGTGTTTGATAGATGGACAATACTTGGTAATGCATATCAAAGTCTTTTATTCTGCTTCCGGTTGCAAACATGTACGTGGAAAAAACTGAGAGATCTTGGCATGAAAAATATATTACATTGTCAAAACAGAATTCCCTCACTCCATTCCGAATGAGCTTATTCATCAGTCTTTTCCCATTGTTTCATTGGCAGGTCTGGTCCAAAACTTACTGAAGTCGGTAGGTTTTGAATTGGTTCCTAATGTTCCAAGGTCGTGAACATCTATTCTATTTTTGAATCTCATTAGAAGAATAGTTTTGCATATTAAAAAAAATCTTAATCAGAAAAAAAAAAAGTTTAGAGGTAAATGTAAATCCACTCATCTGAATAACTAAACCATACATTATATTTCAACCTCCACTGTTCGAACAAAATAGTTATTAGAACAAATAGCTATTTCTAACACATACATACCCGCTTTTCAGTCATGATTAAATAATCATGTATGTTCAGTTTCCACAAAGCACCTTGAAATATGACATAAAAGCTTTCAGGCTTATTGGAGAATGTTATGACTTCCCTACTTTGTTGAATAAGGAGCTCTGTGCATTTCCTAAGGAAACATCCAAAAATATGGATGCATGTATGATGTTAGTAGAACAACATTTGCATTTAACAGTGAAGGCATTTTTATTGTTTGTGTTTCAGTTAACATAATTAGTCTTTTAAGAACAAGATTAGGCCTAGGATAATACAGTCTAAATAAAAAGTGACAGCAGGTTGAATAACATCTTCCTGGTAGATTTCAAGAATAGAAACTGAATGAATGAAGACTGATAGAGGAGGGGGAGAGGAGGGGAATCTGATTTGCAACATATTTCCTGTTACTATTATTAGTGTACCCACGTAATGAGTTCCTGATTGTCTCTGTCCATTTCAGCAGGCTGCCTTAACGTGTCCTAAAGACCTATCTACTGTCCTAACACAAAAACCTCAAGCTCACTTTGAACTCTCCAGGAATACTGGCATACAGTCCTTATCTGCTAATCATACCATATGCAGGTAAAAAGTTGCCAAGAGTCAGACCAGACCAGAAACTGTCTCCCCGTCAATTATGTGTTTGCACAGCACTCATTTTTAGAAGCCAAATTTTAATAAACAAATTATTTTGCCATTTGTCCCCATCGACTTTGCTCAGTCTTAACAACACAAAAGCTATCCGTTTCCTAAAACTTCTCTCTTTGGACACATTTCCAAACCTCTGACATGTAATAGCAACTCATTATTCATTCTTGTTTCATTGGCAAGTACATCTGCTGACAGCAGCCAGGGAAAACTAGAGCTTCCTTTCCTCACAAACTTTCCAAGTGTCTGCTAGAAAGACAGCATACTCTCCCGTAGCTAGATATTACTGATTGTATCCAAGAATGTAATACAAAAATAGTGAGTGTAACAACAAAGAGAAAATATGTTGTACCTTATGTGACCTTAGTTAAAAAGTTGTTCTGTCTTCTTCTTGAAAGGGTTACAAAAGGTAATGCAATTTAATAGGTTTGGGAATTTTTTTTGCCACTTCACAGTGGAGACAAAGTTGACTTAATAGGTTATGTGTATCACTGTGCATTTTAACTAGACACAAAATTGTTGTGATCAATAGAAAAAAAATCTAGCCTTTCGACAGTAGGATATACAGCACGGACATAAACTTAGTGCATTTGAAACCTGAAAACAGGCTCACAGCTTTATGGCATATCTATATAGATACAACTAGTGCTTCTAGGAATTGTTACCAGGACACTGTTTATACGTGCTTTTATCTAGCTTTTATCTGCTATTTATAGCTCCTTTATCTTTGTATATACATGTATGTGTGTGGTATGTGTATAGAGAGGAAGAGAGAGAGAAAGAACATGCCCTAACTTACACAGTTACAGTGAAGGCTCATAATCTTTTATTAATACCTCATCAGTTGCATCTTTCCCAAATGTAGTTGTATTAAAAAAGAAAAAAAGAAAAAAAAAAAAGGAAAGCAGGAAAGCAGTAAGAAAGAAAGCAGACAGACACCTTGTGACAATTTTTATAAAAACTTAGATGAGGCTCTGTCTTGCATAAAAATGAAACAATGATTTGATAGAAAATGCATGCATGTGGGCATTTAATATTTCCAGGAAATTATTTACTGTATAGTCACTGTGAAACAGACAAAATCTTTGTTTGTATATTCATCTGCTCTCTCACAAGAGCTAACGGCAGCTTACTATAGAAAAGCAACATTCTCCAGCCATTTATTCAGATTGTATTATGCCTCCTTTCTATGCAACCCAGTCATATAAATATCATAATTCTACAGTTAAAGTACGACCAATAAGTATGAATTGTGTCACCTCTAACAAAGAAGGTTCGTCTTTTTTAGAAGAAGGAATGTATTAAGCCCTCCATAAAGCCAGTGTTAAACACAAAAAGCAAACTAATACATGTGAAAGTAGCCTCCTAAGCATGGGGCCAGGTCAGCTCTAAGCTGATTCTTTTTCCAGATGTAAGCAACACCCACTTATGAGTGGAATATGTGTGGTCATTCACAAATTAACATAGATTCTTCTTCACTGTCTTTTCCTTTTTCTCTGACATAAGGATTTACAGGTTTGTAGAGGTTTACAAGTCCACAGGTGAAGTCAATTGCAGATTTTTCACTATGGTCTAACCTCTTAGTACCATTCTCACCTATTTCATCAAATGTGCATCTGATTATAGAAATATTAATTGATTTAGGCATGGATCAGTAAGGAAGTACTTCTTTATTTATGTATTATTTTAGTCGCTGGCTGATACAATATTTAAAAAAAGAAAAGAAGTCTGAAAGTGGTTCAAAAGGAAAAAAAAAATTATTTTGTGTCATGAAATTTAAAGCTTAAAAAAAATGTCCTTTATCATGCAGGTTGAAAATCAGACTGCCTAATTCCTTCTAACCTGATACTTAATAGAATTTAAAGCATTTATGTCTAAGACTGATCCATTCTATTTGAGCTGGTGGCATGAAAATCTGGACACCTTTATGAAGATAAAGTTCATAATGTGATTAAATCTAAGCTCTAACATATGCTTGAAAGTAGCACCTGGTTCCCACCTAACCCCTTTATGATTCACAGATGGGCTGTGAAGCAACTACTCATTTGGAATTCCCAATATGTAAGATATGATCTTAGCAAGACAATACACTCAGACAGTCTAGATTTTTAATTAAAACCCACAGCCATAGGAAGAATCTTACTGCAATCAATTCTGATAATTCAAATGCTTACCCAGAAAGATATGGATGCGGATACTAGAGCTTCGACACTGTGAGAGGTGTCAGAGTTACAGCTCCTGCAACCAGGAGAGGAACTTAAGCACCAAATAACAGGCTAGGCAGAACCAGCTTCATCTACATCTCCCTGTTGAACCTTAGATAATTTGGGGGAAAGGCTGCAAGAAATAGTGATCCAGAGAGCAAGACAAAGAGTGTGGCTGGTATTGTAATCCTTAAGGCACTTGCTCTGGGTTAGGGACACATGGACTCCAACTCTTTTTAAAAGAACATTTATATGTTTTAAAGAATGAGTCTGTAATGTAAGAAAATAATGATTCCTTAAATAAATGTTACAATTTAAGTCACTACTTTCCATCCTTTCCCCACTAAAGTGATCTCTCTAATGTTTTCACAGTCATGTTCAGTTTTATGCCTTGGCTACTGTGCAGAAGAAAGATATTGTAAAAGGATTAACTCCTTGGTTTTCTCTTCCTGCAGCTGGGTTTTAAAAGAAAATGGCAGCCACTTCTGCATTCTCTGTAGTGCAGGTTTCCTAATACAGGTGTACAGTGTATTCAAGTGCAGATTATTTTTTTTTTTCTAGATTTTGATTGCGTTTAAGACGTGAAGCTGCTCAGGCACATAAAAACAGAACCTATGCTGGAAATGCAGAGGCACTTGAGGAATGTTCACTTCAAGCCCTAATGTGTCTATATGCTTTGGCACTCTGACAGTCAAGTATCAGTTGAGTGTGGGTTTTCAGGATTGTGAATTTGGACCTAGACACACCATTCCCACTTTATAGCCTTATTCACTCCTTACCTTGTGAAAATATTGCCTACAGCTGTAAGGAATATATCTTTCCCTGGCATTTATATCACTGTATTATTAGGAATGTTGATTAAAGTGATTCTGTACTTTGAATTTTAAACCCTTTCTTTTAATTAATCAAACACATTTACCTTTTTTGTTTCAAGTCGTATAATGTTTTTATCTTAGATAAATAACATATATAAATAAATAACAAAAAAGTCTTATATATTTATTTACAAGAAGATTTTGTTGACCATCTTCAGTTTTGTTATTGAACATTATTATGAAGTCAAATCTGAAAATAGTTGAATCACTTGAAACAAATAGTCCAATTTAGTGTTTAACATACTACTGTGCAAATGCCTTTGATGAAAAGTGTTTTGCTTCCTCTGAAAGAAAAGTGCATAATCCCAAATCTGCAATAACTGAAAATTGCTACAATTCCATTTAATGCACTTAGTTTCAAAGATGAAAAAATGAGAGAGATTCCTTTCGACAAGTTCTATTCTAAGTTAAAAGACTTATTCCAATTTAGAAAACATGAACATTCCTTCAGAAAGAAAAGAAGACATGTTATAGTGCACCATTGTCTTAATACCATCAAAATAACATCAGAAGCCACTCAAGGATTCTCTACTGAGCTGCAGAGTCTTGTTCACCAATCACTAGATGTTCAAATGGAAGAAAGAAATCCCCTGTAAGACTGGATAAAAGGCTGTGAATTATTCTTCCTTTCATCTCACAGACTTGTCTTGGACACAGAATGCAGAAACGGATCTGAAAAATAATAGAAAGCTGCATCCTTACCTTCGAAAGTTACATATATACATATGGAAATTGGGTGAGGTATCACACTGAACTGCCCCTCTGCCTGTCTCACCCCAGCTACTGAGCTAGATTTTGGTGAACTCCAGTAATGCTATGTACTTTCTTGAAGATCTTGCTTGTGCAAATACAAAAGAAAAGAGGGAACGGATCTGTCAAATACTTGAACTGAAAACACACTAAGCCACTGGGCTGGTACTGTCAGACAAAACTTGGTCTTTGCTGTCAACCAAGTGAGATGATGTTGATGCTGGCGTTTCAAGCAAATCAGTCAGCAGATAACACAGGCACTGGTCCAAATCTGCCTAGTCATACCTCCCTCATCAACCCACGTGCCATCATTCTGCCCTTGGCTTTGCCAGGTTTTTGACTGCAGGCTGAGTATAAGGAAAGTCCTAGATGCACAGCTTCTGTTTTCCAGCCTGGAAGCAGTCAAATGTGGAGAATTCTGTGGGGAAAAGCACTGTGGTTTCTTAGTTCGCTGTAAGACATGATACAGCTATTCGCTTTGGATCTTCAATGGTAAGTGTGTCACACACATTTGTGAGCACGCTTTCACAGCTTGCTTGAGAAGTTAAAAGCTGCTCGACACCTGTATATGGGATACCCTTTTTTCATTATTTGTACCATTGGCCTTAATCCAGTTCCCTGCTGTTTAACTTTCTTTTCCCTTCCTGACTGTTGGACAGATATTTTCAGATAATATCTTCTCATGGCACACTAGCTCTTGCAGTTCATTTTAATGTTGACCTTAGCAATCCTTGACCAGACAAGCAGTTAAAAGGGTGATAAGGGCAGAGGATGGGGACAGAACATGGGAATATCCACTCCCACAATGCTACTTGCTCCTTCCAGTGTTACAAAATTGCTTTTTTTCCTGTTTTTTCCAAATAAATCTCTGGTGAACTTATAGTGGAATAATATTCTTAAAACCCTTCAGACTTGGAAATAATTGTCAGCTGTGAGATTTTTAAATGAAATTTAACCAGTCTAAAAGTCTACGTTCTGTTCTCTTCCCCCCGCCCCCTGCCTTAAATTTTTATAAGAGTAAGACTTACGAGAGTAGATACAGAAAGCTTTTATTTTTTATAAGAAGGAGAAGAAAAGAAAAAATTAAATGAATTACCTTCGTAAACAGATCTCTGATTACTGTTGATGCTCTGGGACTATCACTAGTGTTAAGACCAATAAACAATTTGCTAATACTAAGCCATGTTCTAACTCTCTAGCTGCTAATTTTAAGTAGAAAAATTGTTTTCATTCTTAATATGCTTTTCTTTCACTAATGTGCTTTTGATATCCTTTGCTGAGTTAAAAGGTAAAAATATGCTCCATTTAAGTCTAAATAGGTAATTTTACTGTATTTTTCATCTATTGTTCAGTATTTATTGCCTAATTTTCACTTTAATTATCTGTTTTTCATATTTGAATATGAGAAGTAAAATAAATTACAATATTAAGACTAGGATTATCTTATATGATCCTAAAGGAAAAAGCTTTATTTAGATCTCACATTTTTTTACCATGTGACCATATGCTTTTTGACTGGAGCTATGGTTGTTTTTTTAATATATTTTCAGTTAGTTAGATTTGTACGTTGGGGAAAAATATTATGAGAAACACATTAACAAAAGTCTTCAAATTTAGGTTCTTCAATTTTTCAATGCCTTTCGTGAAATCTAAGTTATTTTTCAGAGATGCTGAGCAGAAAGCAGTAACAGTGTAACCTGTGAATATCAAAAAAAAAAAAGAAAAAGAAAAAAAAAAGGAAAAGCCTTTGACTTGAATGATGTGTTTGCACTAACGTAGAAACCCGTTTTATACCTTTTGTTGTCTCCTTGTCTGTCTTCACCTTCAAAAATAGGAATGATAAAATAAAACATAAAAATATCACACACACCTACACCCCCCACACCCCCCACACCCCCTACCCTGAATTTACTTGCAGTAACTAGAAGGTGTTTTTTAGGTTTAGAATAAAAAATACTCTTGTACATAGGTTGTAGACTTTCTATGCCTAGGAATCTAATCTAAACTTAGGAGAATCATTCAGCTCCACTAAGTGTACTGACAGACTGTAATACACTCTTGCAGTCTACAGGTGACATAAAGACCTTAAGATAGAC
This sequence comes from Leptosomus discolor, assembly GCF_034619465.1. Lineage (NCBI taxonomy): Eukaryota > Metazoa > Chordata > Aves > Leptosomiformes > Leptosomidae > Leptosomus > Leptosomus discolor. Next base: position 84,751,426 of record NC_141392.1, on the reverse strand, counting down.
ACCTAGATTTAGATGTCTTAGTCTTAAACTAAATCCCACCCAAAGAAGTTTCTTCCTTGACTAAATGATGGCATTGGATATCCAGTACACAGATACTCACACACATACAGACTGTTTGTCTTCTCTTTGTTGTTGAACCATGATAAAAGAGTGAGTGTTATTAATAGAGCTCCCCTATGCAGCTTTTTCCTGCTGGCTGCTGGCAGATCTGTCCTGCACAGAATTTTCTGTTTAGCTGACCGCCTAAGGTTTCTGTGTAATCTCCAGATCTGCTGGGTAATATAGTTCTTGGCTGCCCTGTGTGAATCTTTTCTTGGTTGAACACCAGGACATGCATGAAGTCAAAGTATCTCACAAGGGGTTCCTGGGCACCAGCCATGCTAGCTTATCTGCTCAATGGATTTTTTTTTTTTTTTTTTTTTAATTCTTTGTGGAAAATTATCCGCTGTAGCAACCTTTAGTAAGAGTCAAGTTGCTCACAAAAATGCTGTCATATTCTTATAGTATTCTTACGGGTATTAAAAATATTTCCAGAGGTTTCATTTTCCTCTTTTTGTCCACTGTTATTTTGTCAGGTCTTCTGAGATTTGACTTGTCTGTTGGGGCTGCTTTTAAAGTACCTATATGCTTCCATTATTCAGATAATATTTTATAGAAGTCTGGCTTCTAACGATTCTTCTTGAGGCACGCCTGAGCATGATGGCAAAAGTATTTGGGAGGATGCAGCTGCCGGAATGGGTAAATCCTGTATTATTCACTCATGTCATATATTATAAAGGGCTCTCTTGGCCATCCTCCAACATCAAAAAAACCATAACCTGGACATAAAAGTTTGTAAGCAAAAGAACTACATCAAAAGATAAATAGGCTAAAGTGGATATGAAATGCAAGAGAAGGGAGGATTTGGAGCTCTGACAAAAGTTTAGTAGTTAAGAATATGTCTGCGCATACCTTAGAACAAAAATATTCATTCCTAGGTACCCATGTTCCTATTCCAGTATATAAAAACTTATTAAAAAATTTATTTTAAAATGTTGTGTGATAGCAAGACACTGACTACCTAAAGAAGACTTAAACATTTTTAAATATATCCCTAATCATCCTATTAGTCTTCACACATACATAAAAGACTTCTTATCTTTGTTGTTGTGTTTGTGTAAATAGGAAGGAAATAACCTCATTTCTTTTTGAAAACATATCATAAGCAATCGTCTTTTGTGTGCAAAAGAAGAGGGAGAAGACATACAGGTGAGAACAAGGAATCTAGCAGAAACAGATACAGCTAAAGAATCATGTGTATAGAGAGTACTGTAAAAATGCTGAGAAAGTGAAAGAACAGAGGAAATTTTTTTTTCTCTTTTGCTAACTGGAAAAAGAACCAACATCTAGCTAATTAGAAGAGGGGCACAACATCTAATATCCCAGAACTCCCAAGTTCCAAACCTGCGTCTGAAAATGATTTTGCTGTAGCAGTATGCAGTTCACTTTGCCTCTCTGTGTTTTCCCATATGTCATTTGGAGATAAGTATTTATTCGTCTCACAAGAGTTGTACTAGGAAAATTAGTAAATATATGTGTGTAGCATGATGTTGAAAAGTATTTTGATTTTTAAAAAGGTTTGTTTATTTTGTCTTATATATCTTGAATGTTTTTACTGTGGTTGGTGTAAACACAGTTGTGTCAGGCATTCTTATTCAAAACCGTCCCACAGGAACTTTTAAATGAGAGTTAAATTAACCAAAAGGGATCAAACATTGTCCTCTGAATGTAATAATCTACGCCTTGTAGAATTATGGGAAAGTAATTAAAAAACTGAATTTAAGGATCGCACATCGTGTTTCCTAGTTCATTCTTACATGTAACATTTCATACAAATCAGATTATGTTGTTTGACTTAAAAATTACTGGGCCAGATTCTCAGCTGAACTGAAACCAATGCAGTGGAGCTGATTTACACAAGCTGTGGGTCTGATCCATCATATTTATTTAACTTATTCAGAAGTCAAAACAAAAAAACAAAAAAGAGAACTTTCTTTCAAAATAACCTTTTTCTTTTCCCCCTTCAGAGATTATAGCTGTGGTTCATGGTAAGCAATATCAAACTAATGAGATCCATGCAAAACTACAAAGGGCTGGAGTTTGACTTTAGGCACAACTCTGAATGAAGAGTGTACCCATTCCCGCCACAACCACAGGAGGTATTGTAACTCACAGCCCCAATTCCTCCCTTGTTTCCTTTCACATCCTAGGAGTTAATAACTTATTACTGGTGATGCTCAACAGTGAATACCTGTGTTCCCACTGTGAGTTGGCTCAGTTATTTTGGCTAGGGAAAAGGAGAAGTGAACCACTGCTGTGGTTGTTCTTCCATTTCACGTAAAGCAATGTGGCCTCATACAAGGCCTGTCATGTCTTTGGAACTGCAGCAGCAGCAAACGAGTAAGTAAGGTGTGGTAATTTTCTCAACTTCCACATGTTCTCATCATATATCACTAGTTGAGAGCTAGACCCAGGAGCTGTGCATAAAAATCAGTTGGAAAAAGAGAATTTGATCCTGGCTTCTTCAGCTTCTCTGGTTTGTTGTTTTCATATTCTACTGAAAATGAAGGATCACTGTCATAGAGATTTTGGAGGGAAAGTTCCGTATGTGTTCCTAGAATTTTAATTCCATTTCCAAATTTGCTATCACAATTACCTTGACTTTAAATATAATTTAATGGAAGAAATAGGGAGATCCATATTAGTTAGGTGGGTTACAGTGATAGTGAAATACTACATTTTATTTTCTGGAAAATTAATAAATTCTTCATTGGATACATGTACTTTTACCTCACTTACCTAAACCACCTTCAGTGGGATATCTTAATTATAAAAATTACTTTTAGTGGTTTTAATTTTTCTTCTCTTCTCTTTTTCTCTCCCTTCCCTTCCCTTCCCTTCCCTTCCCTTCCCTTCCCTTCCCTTCCCTTCCCTTCCCTTCCCTTCCCTTCCCTTCCCTTCCCTTCCCTTCCCTTCCCTTCCCTTCCCTTCCCTTCCCTTCCCTTCCCTTCCCTTCCCTTCCCTTCCCTTCCCTTCCCTTCCCTTCCCTTCCCTTCCCTTCCCTTCCCTTCCCTTCCCTTCCCTTCCCTTCCCTTCCCTTCCCTTCCCTTCCCTTCCCTTCCCTTCCCTTCCCTTCCCTTCCCTTCCCTTCCCTTCCCTTCCCTTTCCCTTCCCTTTCCCTTCCCTTTCATTTTTTCTTTTTTTTTCCTTTTTTTTTTCCCCTCTTTTTTTCTCTTTTTTTTCTCTTTCTCTTTTTCCTCCTGTGGGACATCTCTTTCTCTACATTAGTGTATGTTGTAGAGATGAGTTCAACAGCTGATATGAGCAAATTTTATTTTGTGGAGCATCATGTAATTATTGTTATTGTTTTGCTTCTGCATAAATGTTACATGGCAATAATTCCTTTATTAAATTGCAGTGAGAAGCACGTACACTTTTTCATCAGATGGCAGTGAAAAGCAGGAGGAACCCCGAATCCATTAATGAAGAACTGAATGTATAAAATTTATTCAGAAACTGTTTTTTGGATGCATTTTAAATGAACACTTATAGAAACAGATATTTCTAGCTTAGGAGCAGTGAAGCCTAATGAAACCAATATAAGAAGCAGAGACAGGAATTCATAAATTCTAATCCATGTTTTCTTGATACAAGTTGTGGAAGATAAGAAAGGTATCTGGCCAGACTTCATTCGGAAAATATATTTTTGAATATTCTGGGGTTTCTTGTGTGTTCCACTTTGCTATGTTTGAATTAAGACAACTAGAAAATCAGTCAATATGTCCACATGATTTCTCTACAAAATCCTTAGCATTTTTTCATTTTATATTTGTGGGAATACTCTGCTGGGAGGTACTTCTTATAAGTTTAACCCTGAAAAAGGGGATTGCACTGGGCAAGGAAAGCCACATATTGGCATGAATCTTCACATAAATCTGTTGGAATAGAGAACAATTTGCATGTACATTGTCATATTGAGAGCTATGGAGTTCACATAACTAAACAAAATACTTCTGGAATGTATTTGTAAACAAACCCAGTTTTCTTATGACCTGTATGTCAAGTAGTAGTTTGCATGTAATTATACTGATTGCTACCTCTAGAGTTCCATTTCCCTGAAATATAATTTTTATCCTGCTAGACCACGAATGAAACAGATGCAGCACCTGACCTGGGGGACCCACAAATGCATCTGAGCTCACAGTGCATGTTCTGGCCATGTCATGCCACTGCTTTCTACATCCTGGCTGTTGCAAGAAAGATATACAGAGCACTGGTATGTTCTAAGCCAGTCCTCATGGAGACAGTCAGCCTGATCCATCAGGCAAGTTTCCACAATTGTTCCTGTAATTTGGAAATGAATGAAAATCTCAAATCCATCAGAAAGGGACATAAAATAGTTCATTCAAATTATTCAGATTTGTTGTGAAACACCAATTAAGTAATTTTAACCTCTTGATATCCCCAAGTTCAATCCAGAAATAGGAACATCAGTAACAGCTTTCTCTGAGTTTTGTGTTTTCTCTGCATTTAAACTGTTAACTTAAGGTTTTTGTATCCAGACGAGTGTGTGCATGTGTGTGTGTGCACATGTGCATGCATAGGATAGGACAATGGTTCTGCAGCACACATTTTTAGAAATAGCAATAGATGGAAATATTTATTAGTATAATAAATAAATAAATTTTGTCCAGTTGTAAAAAGTGCTTATGCACTGACTGTTGCTACTCTGGCCACATTAGCTAGATCCATGTTAGCAAGCTGAACACGGCATAGACTAGTGCAGTGATGTTCAGTCATGCATATAGATTTCTTAAAGGCTTTATAAAGAATCATCCCTACATCTTTGTGGAACCACATACTCTTCTAATGCCACTGTCTTTGCTTTAGACAAAAATAGTAGAAAAAGAAATAGTCTTTTGAAGACTGTTTTTTATCTTGTTTGTCTTTGAAAACAATTTTACTTACAGCTATCATGGTTACAAATGTAATAAATAAGTGGTTGCATTCATACCACCTTCTAGAGGTGTCAAATACAAGCATTACAGATACTTTTGTGCCCCAAGTCAAATTAAGAAAGAGATTTTTGGATCACCTTGGCTAATATTTGCATACCTGGCCAGCTCTACTGTCAGTGAAAAGAAAACCGTTCAAAACCCAAATTAAGCAAACAGCAACCAACCTACTTTGGGAGTTTAACTTAAGTATCAGTCTTGTTTTCTCCATTGGCACTAGAATCAGTAGATAAGCCAAGCTGAAAGACTTTTTCCCTGGAAATCTGTCATCATGATGCTTAACTGAAACAACTCTGGAAGACTAAACACCGCCTACGACACCTTTTCTTCCCACGTAAGGTCTTTTTGAGTTTTGTTTGAATTTATTTCTTAATAGTCTGGTTCTAGTGTGACTCATATTAGCTGGCATACTGACAAATGCCCAGTTCCAGAGATTTAATCTTCCCAGAAAAATCACTGGTATGTACAAGAAATAACAGTACATATATTTTTGTATTTATAGTAAACAAAAAATTTTATTCCATACAGAATGATTTTCATTTAATTACAAATGTTTAAAAATATGTAGGTGCCACTGCCATCTCTCTTCTTAATTTTGATATTAAAATCTTATCTTTAGGAGAATCATATAACTATTTTGCCCCTATTTTTGTAGAGTGCACAATATTGTTTGCTACTAAAAAGGAAAAGCTGGATGATTGATCCAGCTGTTAAATCATGTCTACAATGTATCATAAACAGCCAAAAGATATAAAGCAAGAATCTAATTGACCAATACTTGGGTAGCGTGTGACATTATGTAGCTGTTTTAGCTGGCTTTGTAACATCACAGAAATCTATAACTTCATACTTCATGAGTCAGAATCAATAAACCTGCCATTACAGACTCCAAAATCAATCTTGCCTTACATGCTCCCCCCTCCTTTAATTCTTCCTCTTTTCCTTTGACTTCCCAGCAAAATAAAACCAACTGCTATGAGAATATATAATCTTTTGAGCTAAGTAAAACAGATTAATTAGGAACGTGGATTCTATGGGCAAAATCACCATCCTTTTCAGGGCTGAGTGTTGAAACAACACTTCAGAACCAGCAACTGTACCCAAGCTGGTATTCCGCTATATGCATATTCCCTCATTTCTCTCATTTTTTTAAGTTATTGTGACTTAAGTTTGACATTATCAGCCTTAGCCAAATGAAGACTTCAAGTAAAATTGAGAAGAGAAACCCTAATTCGTCTTGCAATATCTGCAATTCCTCTGTTTTTCTTTCTAAGAACTCATACTACAATCCTGATCTCCAATATTGTGATTATATCTTTGCCATCCTACCGTTCTTTTTACCTTCCCAGTTCAGGATCTAAAAAGCTCCAACCTTGTAGACGCCACTTTTCATCTACTTACCTCCTGAAACATGTATCCAGATGTCTTAAAGCCTCTACCATGCAAATGTCATTGATCTCCCCCAGGAATTTCATAAGCTCGGTCATTGAAAAAGCAGCGTAGGGCACTGTTGTCATTCTAAAAATGTTACTACAGCGGTTGTGTCTTGAGAATAATTTGTGTAATGTCTCTTTGACTTTGTAGCACATGCTAGATTATTTGAAATCCTTACCCTTTCAGGAAGGAGGAGCAAGGTCCTTCAGATATCCTATAGAGAAAGAGGACGTTCATAGGAAGAGCATCCCTGGATCTTTGGAAGTCCAAGAAATCACTTACCTCCATATTCTTAAGGTTTGTCCTAGTTATCAGAGAAAAAGGGAAAGAAAAATATGTGAATATTACGAACATTTAAATGACAAAAATGATGGTAAAAACTGCTCCTATGTTCCTTTCATAGGTGACACTGTTATTCACTCAAGGCAAATCTAGTTATTTTGTTGCCAATGACCTGTCTTGCCATTTAAGTGTCTGAAGGAGTCATCTCCAAGGAAGTGCATGAACCATATTGAAAACAATTTTAACAGGTATAAGTATGGTAAAAAAACCCCACAAGATCTGTTTGAATAGGATAGGCCAAAGTTTCAAAAGCAGACAAGAATTTCTTTGTGATCTTTGATTTGGTTTATTTATAAAGTATGTCATTTCAGTATTCTTCAGCGAGGCAAATCTGCTAACAGATCTAAAATGTATCTTGCAAAATGAATACACAAATAGTATGCTTTGTACATCATATAACTCCTGGCACTAACTGAACCCCAACAATCTGAATACTAATCTCTTCTGAGCACAGATTTCCTGTATTTTCCTCATTATTTATTTATATTTCCAAATAGCCCAGACACCGCTTAGGATGTGGTTTAATAACCCTGGCTCATACTGTTGAGCTATTAGTGCTCTTGTAGTGAGCATTTTTTGGCACTTATTTTGCTGTGTCAACCCACTGGAGCACTTAACAAAGGCTGGTAAATGAGAAGTTTGAGAAGGGAAGGAGAACAGTTAGCAGGTGTCATGCATTTGCAGAGCTGCACTTCCTACACTGAACATGTAATCTGAGAAAGATACTGGCTTAAAATGGCAGATAAGAATGAAAAGGTTATGATGTATGGCACAATTATTTTTTTTCTTAACTTTTTTTTTCACAGTTTCTGGCATAATTTTTGCCCATTTATAGGAAGGGCAGAGCAGTTCCTCCTCACAAGATGCAGTGTCATCCTTAATTGGCTTCTCTGATCTTTTTGAAAAGGGGATGTGGATTCTTTCCAAGATTAATAACTGTGCATCTGTTAGTATTACAGTGAGGCAGATTTGTGATCAATAGACCTACACATGTATCTGAAGAGATCAGTGGCACTGAATGAATCTAATCATGTAATTACAAAAAAAATGGGCCATTCTACAAGTCATTTGTGTCTCTTTATTTTGATGCTATTTGATTCTGCTATGATAATTTAAATGCTCAAAGTATCACTCCTCTCCTCTCCTCTCCTCTCCTCTCCTCTCCTCTCCTCTCCTCTCCTCTCCTCTCCTCTCCTCTCCTCTCCTCTCCTCTCCTCTCCTCTCCTCTCCTCTCCTCTCCTCTCCTCTCCTCTCCTCTCCTCTCCTCTCCTCTCCTCTCCTCTCCTCTCCTCTCCTTTCTCCTTACCTTGCCTTGCGTTTTTCCCTTCTCCTTTCCTTTCCTTTCCTTTCCTTTCCTTTCCTTTCCTTTCCTTTCCTTTCCTTTCCTTTCCTTTCCTTTCCTTTCCTTTCCTTTCCTTTCCTTTCCTTTCCTTTCCTTTCCTTTCCTTTCCTTTCCTTTCCTTTCCTTTCCTTTCCTTTCCTTTCCTTTCCTTTCCTTTCCTTTCCTTTCCTTTCCTTTCCTTTCCTTTCCTTTCCTTTCCTTTCCTTTCCTTTCCTTTCCTTTCCTTTCCTTTCCTTTCCTTTCCTTTCCTTTCCTTTCCTTTCCTTTCCTTTCCTTTCCTTCCCTTTCCTTTCCATGGGGACCTTCTTCAAAACTATTTCTTAAGAAGAAAGGACAACTGCTGAAATATCAGTCATAAATCATGACTTCTTATAGCTGAACAGATAAATGAAAGAAAATTGCAGAGCATTTATCAGATTTTTGAAAATATCTATCTCTCCTATTTGATAGAAAGCTTGCCTTGAGAACGGCTCCATCTCTTATAATTTCTGTATTGACTCACTTCTCTTCTAATTGTCCAGCAATAGGAGTATCGATATTGCTACACAGATTTGTAGAAGTGAAAATGATATTGACAAGTGGTTTTGACATGTTTTGAGCTTTCTTTATTGTGACAACATCTGAAAACAAAAGGAAGTATGATTCCAGTCAAATTAAACAAAAGATCTCTAATTAATTACAATAAAACTTGGAGGAGAACTGGAACCAGACAGTCCTCAGTAGACCACAAGCACATTCTCCTTTAAGTGCTTTAGAAGCTCCTCAGATTATAGAATGTTTTCAGAACAGACCATGATTGTTCTGTTTTCAGTTGTACTATCACATACTGATAACGCAAGCATAGAAAGGAAAGGAACAGTGTGAAAGCATACACTTTAACAGCAATGTATGCAACAATGTTAACATTAAAAACTGACCATATTTTCTCTTACATATGAAACTGTGGTCTCTATGCAGAAAAAATTGCCACTGAAGTACACTGCCTGAGGAACAATTGCAGAGAACAACTGCACTCACCTATACTACCATTTGGTGTGAATCATTCCTTTCTTGCACAGGAGGGGAAAGTGGTGTCAATTAGACAATGTGTTGTCTTAATCCTATAGGGATGAACTACTTCTCTACATTGGATTAAAAATCTGAGCTCAAAAAGAGTGAAAGGAGCTTGTAGATCTCAGTATTTGCTCTTTACACCAAAACACAAACCATCACCAGTTGTTGTCAGCAGCTTTCAATAACTTTAGATCTTTTTTCATTCTGTTAGGAATGTGAGAAAAAGGTTCTGAAAACACGTCTCCAACCTTACACACATGTAGTAAGGTCAATGAACCAACATGGCCAAGAAATAGGTATTTTGTTTCTTTCAGGAGACCTATAGGTTTTGTAAGAAAAGTGATCATCATCTCACTTTGCACAGAAGTAAGCAGTAATTAAGCTTTTCAGTCAAATAATGCAAGAGAAACTGCATATATATATGAATCCTGATGTTCCTTGTGAGTAATTTTGGCCATGGAAAATGGTAAATTTAGACCCAAGTGAACGTGCTATGACAGTAACAGTGACTTATCTGCTTGCAAGAAACAATAATAATTCAAAGGACGTGAAGAACAGATCTAGCTGAGCATTATGAAGCTGTTATCATTAATTAAATTATAGTATTAAGCTAGAGATATCTGTCAAATTAGAAAAAGGTAAACCCACTGACATAACACCAGTAAGAAAGGGGTCAATGAGATAAGTAAAGCTGAATTATAAGGGAGTTGTTTGGATTATTCCCCAGTACCACACAGGGAAGCTTCTCAATAAAGGCTAATCTTTTTCATCTTTTCACAACACGAGGAACGTTTTATTTTTATGCCAGGTCTGCTGATACATTGTACCAAGGTTTGATAAAGCCTTAAAATACTTTCAAGAACAGCAAGCATTTGGCCTCTGTGCATTGTTTCTTTGACCCTTTGTAGTCACCTGCTTTTAACTTAGAACCATGGCTCTTCAGAACAGTGTACCAGTTTTCCTGTGTTTGGGGGAGAATCTTGATGAGAGAGAAGTTTCACCATTTCTCCCTGAGGATGCGGCTTTTTTCGAAATGTAACTTATAATGCTTCACACGTTGTCCCTGGCAGGACATTTTCTAAGCAAAATGTCAAGATTTGCAATATGAAAACAGTTTCCCACCTATTGAAATTGCAGTGGTGAAGATATGAAAAATACTTCACTTGTCACAGAAATCGTATAGAGAGATTCTCTTTGCCAGTGGTAGGTTCAGATTTGTAAGCATGTGAGTAACTGCTCCTGACCTTCCTTAGTCTGCTCAGGATCTTAAAGGTCAGCATGGGTTTATGTGCTACACAGAGTAGCTGACACCTACCAAGGTAACTATAGTGACTTACTTTTTACTTAATACCTACCACTTGTACTGTCCTTCACATTTTTCAGAATGGTATCCCTTTTATGAAAAAAGAAATGGTCTTTCTTTCTGATTCTCATCTGGGAGGAGTTAATATTTTTGTTTCTTCCCCCTGCATAGTTTTGTCAAATGAGCCATTAAAATGACATGCAAGAGCTTGAAGTTAGAAGTGCTGTAAATTATGTATTTCCAGTGATACTGCTCCACACAGCTGCCTGGGAGATATGAGCCTGATTTCACATCCCAATCTCATATTCCTGCCCATTTAAACAGAAGACCCATGAATAGTAACTAGTAATTAATAAGCCTCTCCAACTTGCCATCTCTCTCAATCCCTGAGAGAGATATTTCTTCCCCTATCAGCACAATAGAAATTGTAAGGAAATATGTTGTGGATGGTATTATTTTTTCAGTAGTGTTCCTTAACAGCAAGTTATTGCTTGAAGTCTAAGAAAAACCTCTGATCATAAAATGAGTTAATGTGTCCTCCCTGTCACCTTGTTAGGACCCCCATTGGGTCTGAAGGACTATTATAGAAGAGCTACTGTTTTTCCCCAAGGAAGCAGGGTTTGTGGGCCATTTGTAAGAATGAGAGACCAGGTTTTGATCTGCCTCATTGCTCTGTACATTCTTACGTTCCAGTATTAGATATGGGTCCTCAGCACTGATGGCTGTGGTATCCTGCAACTACACAACTAGGTCATCGTGGGAGAAACTCTATTCCAGAATATAAAATAGACTTGGAATAGACCCAACATTTCCTGTCCCTCTGGAATGGTAACATCAAAACTACAAATATGTCACTGCCTGCCCTGCTTTTCTGGAGACGACCAAATCCAAAGCAAAGTTTGAATTTGTGTTGCTAAATCACTACCAAATACCTTGTGACATGGAATGATTACTCTTCATAAACAAATTTAAGCACATTTGAACATTGCAACATGATTATTACTTTTTTAAAGCAAAAAACTCTCTGATGTACATATATAGAGAGATCTATTGCTATAGCTATTGTTTTATATAGATAAATGTTTATCAACGTGTACACAGATCATAGAATGCTGGTTTATGTTATCATCAGGATCATTGCATTGCCTGTCCCACAATTGAATTTTTAATAGATTTCTCTGCTGAAAGTTTTGAGCGATATACTACTGGGATTCTATATGTATACAGCAGTCTGCCAGTGCACAGTGAATTGTAAATTTGGGAATTTAATAAGACCATCATGAAATTACAGGAAATGTTTCATGAAAAAGACTTCATTTTTTAAGAACCATACCGTGCCCACAATATTTTACAATTTTTCTTTATGAAAATACATCATGCTGTAACATTTTGAACAGTTCTGATTGTGCAAAGAGTATGAGTGGAACAAATAATCCTAAATTTAGTGATAATGTATAGATTTTTGGCAAAATTTGAAGCAAAGAAAAAGAGTGTACCTTTAAGAATATTTATCACTTCTGTCTTATTTTTTATTACAAGGTCTCAAAGTGCTTTATAAACATCAATTAAATCCTACCTGTCTGCTCATCTACTTCAAATGAGTAAACTGGAGTTCAGAGAGATTAAAGGGTTTCTCTATAATAAAATAGTAAATCAGTGGAAGAGCTGAAAATAGAACTCAAGAGTTTGGATGAGGAAACCATATTATGAAAAATTTTCATAATGAAAATCAAATGTCTTAAATATCAAGGAGATTGTTTGTTATAGATATATAATTGGATCCAATCTAGTGAAAACAACATTTACATGCTAGCGGGAAAGAAGTTTATCTTTGTGATAGAAGTATTCAAATCACATTTGGGATTGTTTTCCAGTAATAACATGCCTGTTTGTGGGTGAAAATAGATTATTGAAAATTGTTTGTACATCAAAGAAAAAGTGAGAACTTATGGGTTTATATATCAATATCTATGTATGTGTATACCTATTTATATTTATACTTATATTTACATTTACATTTATATTTATATATACATGTAGCCAATAAAATCATGTTATTAAAGCTACAAATACAGGAAGAACAATGGGACTGAAAATGTTAAGAGACAATGACAATTTTCATGCAAAACTATACAAAATGAAAATAGCAAATGTAATCCAGCTGTAACCCTGACCATGAACCCAGAGACAGAAACCAGTAAGTTGCATTATTTCAACTGAAAACTTATTTCCGTTCTCAAATATATAAGCAGTTGTTTTGTAATATGTACATTTTTTTTTTTTTAGAAAGAGTATTAGTTCTGCAAGTAATGGCCAAAATTAAAACAACGAGCTATAGGACATTTATTGTTTTCTATACTGACAACAGCAAGATTCATTGAAACCTTTAGTTTCAGCATTTCACAAAGTTCATGATGTTTTTTGTTCTTGGAGATTTATTTGGCTATATTATATCTGGCACTAGCTGGTGAACAACTAACAACATAGCACAGTGGTGACTGCACAATTCTGTCTCTGTTCTCACTGTGAGCTGGGCAAAGATTCCTATTTTTTGATTCCTTAACAATTTGTTCTAATGGTGGAAAAAAATTTACTAAACTTGTCACACACTGACAACAGCAAAAATATTCATCAAGCATTGTTTCTGTCTTGTTGGTTTTGGAAAGTTATTTGAGAAGATAGATCTGTAAAGCATATGTCTTCATGATTGTGTGGGCTTATCTCATCAAGGCCTCGCAGAGTCAGCTCAGCACCCAAGTGTCAATGGCCTTAGCTCCAGATACTGGGTAAGGATTTCAGTGTGTTATGTTGCAATCTCCCTTACACCCTGTCATTTCTATCTTTCACACATTTTCCTTGTTTCATATCTCAGCAAAATTTCAGCTTCACAGGCAACTGCCAGCTGCTGCTGCAATATGGCTGACACCTTCACCCTGATTCCACCACAGTGAATGAAAAGTCTCTCACTGATTTCATCAAAATTTGGATCAAGGTTTTTGTGTGAAACAAAGCTCATTTGAGACTGTCTTCTGTAATATTCCCAGTAAATTCCTCTGCCATACTCTTGGTCAGATTGCAAGCTTAAAATCAAATTCCTGCTTGCCAGATCCAAACAGCTGAACACAAGCCATTTCTGATTCACCTGCAAAACTCAGCAAAAGTCAGTAACATTACATTACTAGGATAAGAGAATGAACAGATGTGTTGTTTTTTGGTTTTACTTTTCTTTGCTGTTGCCTGCAAGTATTTCTCTGTTTAACCAAGTACTTAAGACTATAGGTTATTTGAGAATATCCAGAGGGAAAGGTTGGTATGTTCAAGGATCTCAGGTGAGCCCTGTCCTACACAAAGCAGGAAATACGTTTACACACACACACACACATATATAATAATTCTTCTGTGACAGTCTTTCTATTTACAAAGAACAGGGAAGTAACTTTCTTTATGAGAAAGTGTTTGGAATTCTCATTCTGAAATTTGCTGTTCCTTTCATTCATATGGGTGGAATTCATCTCATCTAACCTTCAGCCATTTACAAGCTTAGCAACATCACCCGGAGTTTATCTATAGCTGCAAGAAAGAAAAGCGATGCAGCCAATTCTACAACAAGCAACCCAGGTAAGTGGAATGACTCACCCTCTAATGAACCTTGTCTTTCTGCATTAATTAGACTACCTAAATAATTAATTTAGGCTAGACACATAGATTCTCTGTTCCACTATTAATTTTTTCTTCAAAAGAGATGTAGGACCAATTCAATAGACAAACTTCAATAAATCTGTGAATGCATATTTTTTTTGTATATGACTAAAAGCATACATAAACATAAAATATGTAATACATAAAAACGTACATAGATGTGTAAATACACATAAATGCACATATGCATAGGTTTATATACATATATACACATATTTACACACACACCTCCTGTGCTATATATGTGTGATCACATTTTTTAGATGTCTTTCTACAGCCAGTCATTCTCTTTCTCTAAATATCAGTAAGTAACCTATTCACTTCTCCTTGCGGACTCCTAGGTATTTCATTAAGAAAAATATATCAGTCTTCCTTATAAAAAAAATCAACCAAAACCAAAACTCATGTTTTATGTAGTTGTCTGTTTGCTTGTCACTGTATTGTATTAAAAAAGAGTATTAAAATCTTGGAAAGTTTTCCTTTCAAATATCTAATATTCAGTACATTTAAAAAACCTATTTGCTTCTTTTTGTAGTGATGTTAATCTATAAAGTGTCACTAGATTAACTTTGGTGACACCTGTGCTCTTGAACAGCCATAATAAGGTCTTAAATTTCATCTTTTGTTGAGAAAATTCTCATGATAGTGGGAGAAACATCTCACCAGAAAGATGATAGAGACAGACAGTAAATGCACTTTAAGATGGCATTCATCTTTACTTTCAAATTGATATTAATTTTGTACCAGAGAAAATTATTAAATTGAATATTATTTTACGCAGTGTTTTTCCATTTTCAGTTTTGTGTCTGAGTTAGATTTGAAGCCAACAAACCAAAGAGTTGCTGAGATACTGCAGTTAAAAATCTGTGGTAAATGTATTTAAATTCAGTCTTGCATCTTTTTTTTGGCTTGCATTTTTCCTCCAGATAAATGTTAACTTTTTACTAGATTGTTATCATTACCAGTAATTGTTAACAATCATATTGTTAATACTAATTAGAAAAAATGCTCCTACACCCAGAGAAAAATAAGCACAGCTAAAAATACAGGCGAGGTGCTTGTTAGGAAAATGATCAAACAAGCTTAATTATGACCCCCAGATAAAGGGACTGCCATTAAGCCATTAAATTATCGCAGATAAGACAGACTCTCAGTCACTGTCTGATGATAACTCACAGCTAACAACAGCGAGGAAATCAGAGCTTGAACTGCTAATCCTGTTGAGGTTTGTGATGAGCACCAGTTCCTCTACTGTTTTGCATCTATTTATATTGCACTCCAAACCCCCAAATGGTCTCTGCTTATCTGCAGCTCTAGATAATTTATGCCTATTGGTGTGTCACCTCACAGCAGAGGCTGTTATCAGGAAAGAAGAGTTTTAGGAAATCTGATCCCTTGAAATGCTAATCCTCTGGAGATTACTGCATATAAACGAGTTTTCTGCCATGATTTACTTTTGTTTATTGGTAGCAGAGATTAGCACTTTATGATTGCCATTTCAGACAGTTGCTTAGGCTGGGAATAAAGTGATCATTTAATGTGCAGGTTTCTCACATATGAAGCTGCCCTCACTCTAGCAGTCAAAAGGCAAGATAGTAATTTTTATTTATATGTCATTTGTTTAAAAGATTTGTAAATATTTTTACTACACGAAAGGCTGATCTTAAAGCCTCATTTCTTAGACCCTAATCCAGAAAAGCACCTACATTTCTGTGTCATTTTAATAATATGGGTTATCATAGTAACTTTGGTGTGATATTCTTGTACTTATATTCTAGATATTCGTAAGTGCTTTGCTGGGTCAGGCACCAGCAATGAGATGG
Organism: Leptosomus discolor; assembly: GCF_034619465.1. Lineage (NCBI taxonomy): Eukaryota > Metazoa > Chordata > Aves > Leptosomiformes > Leptosomidae > Leptosomus > Leptosomus discolor. The sequence continues at coordinate 84,735,376 of NC_141392.1, read as the reverse complement.
TCTCTGGCTTCATTCAGCTCTGAAGGGCACTTTCTATGCTGAAATGTTACTGATGAGAAAGGATATATTATTAGGAATTTTATTAAAAAGCTTTTTCCCTATCTTAATGCTGCTGAACTTCTAAGAAATCTTATCTTTTAGCATTTGATGGTGTTATTTGGCTGGTAGTTAACTGCTGTGCTTCTTAGTGCTACAGATTGCTCCAAAACGAATAACTACCAAAATCATCAAATTCAAACATGCCTATTGGTGTAGCATAATGAAACCTTGAACTGCAGGCACATAATGCTGCTGAAAGTAAGTGGACTAAACACATAGTTGCTAAGAGTTTCCAATTTCCTTTTTTGTTGTTGTACTCAGGTTCAATAGTCAGACTGGATGAGATCACATCAAGTGACATGACTGATTACTAATTAGCCAAGCGTTCTGATGGTAGCTGTTGGTGGCAGCTACTGAGATACAGTACTATGTGTCAGAGAGATAAGGAGAGGCAAGAAATTAAGTTGACCTTGAGATTTCATTACATTTAATGTCACCTAATAGCATCTGATATTTTTAAACCTGGTTACATTCTCCTTACCAAACCCATTCCCACTGGAATCGTGATTGGAAAAAAAAAAAGTTTCAGAACTTCTGCACTGTTTTCTCCCTTGAGAATACTTCAGTATAAAAATGCATATGAGGGCAGGCTTGAGGGAAGGAAGCGGGGACAGTAGTGCCCCTTATTTTCAAGGGTGACAGAGGGACTATTTCATTACTTTGAAGTACACATTATATGATTTTGAAGTTGTTTTTTTCCTGTGTCCTTTGGGGGAATGCAGTTAGCCAATAACTCTTAATCTTCTCCAAAAGCATGGGAGTGAGAGGGTGGAAAATGAAGATGTTCTCAAAATAAAAGCAAAATATGGACACACAGATATGCAAGCAAGAATGTAGACTACATATCTGAGTGCTTTTTTTGTTGGATTTCAGAAAATTACATCTTTATACACATGAAGGTTTCTGTGCAATTTCAGTTCAGATACCATGTAAAGGCAAAGTTTTCCTTAAAAAGCTGTTGAATTCTGAACATACCTCTAGTTCCTGAGAAGCAAAGATAAGACCTTTTGATTGGCTTCTGTATGTCTACTTGTGCATGTGTGCTTGAATATCTGTGTGCACTCATGGGTAGGTAGAGAAAATTTCTTGTAAACTTTCTGGTAAAGGTTTTTAGCTTTTGCCCAAGAATTTGGTCTATATCTACCTAAAGATTTATGCATAACTTTGATGATAATTAGGATATGATGACCCAAGAATCTAAATTCTTCATTTTCTTTTTTTCTATTCAGCCATCAAAATGGATGTACAGTTTTGAATATTGTATAGATAAAATATTATATTGAATGGACTAGTGTGGCAATTCCTATATTTTTATTTGGCAGAGAGCAATAATATGTTGTACAACCTTTAGATTTAATTTGATTCATCTAGAGAAATCTGCTCTTCTCCTGTGAGCCTTGCCTATTGTTTCTATAAGTTGTGCTTAAACTGTTTTCAACAGATGTTAGAAAACACTACAGCATGAAGTTTGCAGAAAGAATGTGCTCCATATATTTTTACAGATTAATTGGTAAATTCTTGACATAACTGAAGCGTATAAACACTTTACAGTAAGAAAATTGTAGATCTGAGATTGCCTAAAGAAGTTTCTGCTGGCTCTTGCTACTGAGATACAATTTCAAAATGGTGTTATTGTTCTGGAGATAGTTATTTCAACAGTAAACTACAGCAGGGTTTGAAATATTCTTGTCTAAATTAGTATTAATTGTGGTTGACAACACTGAGTCGTCTTTTAAGTTTCATTTAGCAGAAATATTTTAACGAAGCATATAACCAACTCCTTCTACTTATTAGAAAACCTGCCTCCAATCTGACCATCTCAATTTTGTTTTCCTTGATACTTCAGCTTTGATAAGAATTTCTATCCACCTGTTAAAAGTTCATTTGTAATATGAAAGTGGAGAAACTTTCTTGGCTACTCATCTACACAAATGCACGTTGTGTGGGTAACCAGAACGAGCTGGAAGCCATTGCGCAGCAGGAAAACTATGATATAGTCACCATCTCAGAAACATGGTTGGATGATTCACACAACTGGACTGCTGCAATGGTTATCTATAAACTCTTCAGAAGGGATAGGCAAGGAAGGAGAGGCAGTGGGGTAGCCCTGTATGTTAGGGAATGTTCTGACTATCTAGAGCTTAGTGATGGTGACGATAGGCTTGAGTGTTTATGGGTAAGAATCAAGGGAAAGGCCAACAAGGCAGATATCATGGTGGGAGTCTGTTATAGACCACCTAACCAGGATGAACAGGCAGATTAAATATTCTATAAACAGATGGGAGAAGTCTTACAATATAGTGATTGTTCTAATGGAGGCCTTCAACTTACCAGATGTCTGCTGGAAATACAATACAGAGGAGAGGAAATAGTCTAGGAGGTTCCTGGAGTGTGTGGAAGAGACCTTCCTGACACAGCTGGTGAGGGAGACAACTAGGGAAGGTGCCCCCCTGGACCTGTTTGCGAACAGAGAAGGACTTGTGGGTGATTTGATGGTTGGAGGCCATCTTGGGCATAGCGATGACAAAATTATAGTTTTTAATTCTCAGATAAGTAAGGAGGGGGCTCAGCAGAATTGCCACCTTGGACTTCTGAATGGCAGACTTCGTCCCCTTTAGGAGCCAGGTTGACAGAGTCCCTTGGGAGGCAGTCCTGAAGGGCAAAGGACTCGAGGAAGGCTGGACATTCTTCAAGAAAGAAATCTTAAAAGCTCAGGAGCAGGCCATCCCCATGTGCTGAAATATAAGCCAGTGGGAAAGACTGGCCTGGCTGAACAGAGAGCTTTGGCTGGAACTCAGGAAATAAAGGAGAGTTTATGACCTTTGTAATAAGGGGCAGGAAACTCAGGAGGACTACAGGGATATCATGAGGTTATGCAGGGAGAAAATTAGAAGGGCTAAAGCCCAACTAGAACTTAATCTGGCTACTGACATAAAAGACAATAAAAAATATTTCCATAAATACATTAGCATCAAAAGGAAGGCTAAGGAGAATCCCCATCCTTTATTGGATGTTGGGGGAAACATAGTGACAAAGAATAAGAAGGCAGCTGAGGTACTTAATGCCTTCTTTGCCTCAGCCTGTAGTAGTAAAACCAGTTGTTCTTCAGGTACCCAGCCCCCTGAGGTGGGGAAATTGTTAGCAACCTGCTACACCATATACACACACAGAGCTCTCTGGGGCTGGGTGGGATCCACCCAAGGCTACTGAGGAAGCTGGCGGAAGTGCTCTCCAAGACACTTTCCATCATTTACCAGCAGTCCTGGTTAACCAGCGAGGTCCCAGTGGACTGGAAGTTAGCAAATGTGATGCCCACCTACAAGAAGGATTAGAAGGAGGATCGGGGGAACTACAGGCCTGTCAGTCTGTCCTCGGTGCCGGGGAAGGTTATGGTGCAGATCATCTTGAGTGCCATCACAAGGCACATACAGGACAACCAGGTGATCAGGCCCGATCAGCATGGGTTTATGAAAGGCAGGTCCTGCTTGACTAACCTGATCTCCTTCTATGACAAAGTGACCTGCTTAGGGAATGAGGGAAAGGCTGTCTACCTAAACTTTACTAAAGCCTTTAACACCATTTTCTACAGTGTTCTCCTGGAGAAACTGCCTGCTTGTGGCTTGGATGGGCATATTCTATGCTTGGTAAAAATCTGGCTGGATGACCAGTCCCAAAGAGTGGTGGTGAATGTAGTTAAATTCAGCTGGTGGCTGCTCACAAGTGGTGTTCCCCAGGGCTCAGTATTGGGACCAATTTTGTTTAATATCTTTATCGATGATCTGGTTGAGGGGATTGAGTCCATCCTAAGTTTGTGGACAACACCAAGTTGGGCGTGAGTGTTGGTCTGCTCGAGGGTAGGAAGGCTCTGCAGAGGGATCTGGACAGGCTGGATTGATGAACTGGGGCCAATTGTATGAGGTTCAACAAGGCTGAGCGCTGGGATCTGCATCCAGCTCCATCCAACACTACAAACTGGGGAAGAGTGGCTGGGAAACAGCCCAGTGGAAAGGACATGAAAGTGTTGGTCGACAGGTGGCTGAATATGAGCTGGCAGTGTGTGCAGGTGGACAAGAAGGCCACTAGAGTCCTGGCATGTATCAGAAATCATGTGGCCAGCAGGAGTAGGGAAGTGATTGTTCCCCTATACTTGACACTGATGGGGCCGCAACTCGAATACTGTGTACAGTTTTGGACCCCTCACTACAAGAAGGACATTGAGGTGCTGGAGTGTGTCCAGAGAAGGGCAACGAAGCTGGTGAAGGGTCCAGAGCACAAGTCTTATGAGGAGTGGCTGAGGGAGCTGGGGTTGTTTAGCCTGGAGAAAAGGAGGCTGAAGGGAGACCTTATTGCTGTCTACAACTACCTGAAAGGAGGTTGTAGTGAGGTGGATGTTGGTCTCTTCTCCCAAGTAGCAAGTGGTAGGACAATAAATTTATTAATAAGCCCAAGGGAAGCATGCCAGGGCTTGTAGGATGGTGTGCTAGTGAGGACTCTTGGTCTGCCTTCTCAGTGGTGACAAGGGATAAACATATAATGAGGAATGAATAGGTAAGGGCTGTTGTTGATATTTTAGAAGTCACGGAAACACCTGAGAAGGGTCTGGTAGGAAACAAGACCCACACCCACAGAAAGGTGTTGGGATCATTAACTCATCTTGCAGTTCATCTATACCAATGCACAGAGTATGAGCGACAAACAGGGGGAGCTTGAAGCCATGACGCAATCGGAAGACTATCACATAGTGGCTATAACAGAAATGTGGTGGGATGCCTCACACAACTAGAGTGCCACAATCGATGGCTACAAGCTCTTCAGGAGGGAAAAACAGGAAAGGAGAGGTAGTAGGGTGGCCCTGTATGTTAGAGACTGTTACGAATGCTCTGAATTTAAGTGTATTTATGATAGGGTTGAGAGTGTTTGGATTAGGATAAGGGTCAAGGCCAATAAAGATGATAAGGCTGTGGGAGTCTGCTATACACTTCCCAATCAGAGCAGTGAGGTAGATGAAACATTCTACAAGCACTTGGGAGAAATTTCATGGTCACTTGCCATCACTCTTGTGGGGGACTTCAACTTCCCAGGTATCTGCTGGAAATACAGCACAGCAGAGAGGGAACAATCCAGGAGGTTCCTGGAATGTGTGGAGGATAACTTCCTCACACAGCTGGTAAGTGAACCAATCAGGGAAGGTGCCCTGTGGACCTCCTGTTTGTGGACAGAGGAGGTCTTGTGGAGGGCATAGCAGTTGGAGGCAGTCTAGGGAACAGTGACCACGAAATTATTAAGTTCTCTATTCTTAAAGATCTTGGGGGAGGGCAGCAAAACTGCCATTTTTGACTTTCGACGGGCAGGCTTTACATGTTTAGGAGGTTACTTGATAGAACCCATTGGGAGTCAGTTTTGAAAGGTATAGGAGTCCAGGAAGGCTGGACACTTTAAGAAGGATATCTTAAAGGCACAGGAACAGGCCATCCCCATGTGACATAAGATGAGCTGGCAGCAAAGAAGACCAGCCTGGATGAATAGGCAGATTTGGCTTAAAATCAGGGAAAAAAGGAGAGTCTATGACCTCTGGAAGAAGGGGTAGACCACTCACAATGACTACAAAAATGTTTTTAGGTTATGCAGAGAGGCAATTAGAAGGTCCAAAGTCCAGCTAGATGTTAATCAGACTTTGAAGGCAAAGGGCAACAAGAAAGGTTTCTGTAAACACATTAACGACAAAAGAAAGACCAGGGAGAGCCTCTATCCCCTACTACATCCAGGAGGTAATATCATTAATAAGAGATGAGGATAAAGCTGAGGTGCTTAATGCTTTCTTTGCCTCAGTCTTTAGTAATAGGAACACTTGTACTGGGGACAGTCAGCCCCCCAAGCCAAGAGACAGGGGCCAAGAGTAAAATGTCCCCCGCACAATCCAGGAGGAGACGGTCAGTGACCTGCTGCCCCACATCGAAGAATAAATCTATGGGGCCAGATGGGGTACATCCTAGAGGGCTGAGAGAACTGGCAAAGGTGCTCACCAAGCCACTGTCCATCATTTATCAGCAGTCCTGGCTGACTGAGGAGGTCCAAGTAGATTGGAAGTCAGACAATATAAAAACCATATATAAGAAGGGATGGAAGGATGATCCAGGAAATTACAGGCCTGTCAGTTTGACTTCAGTGCCAGGGAAGATGATGGAGCAGATCATCCTGAGTTCCATTATGCAGCACACGAAGGACAACCAGGTGATTGGGCCCAGTCAGCATGGGTTTATGAAGGGCAGATCCTGTTTAACAAACCTGATCTCCTTCTATGACAGGGTGAACCGCTTCTTGGATGAGGGAAAGGCTGTGGATGTCATCCACCTTGACTTTAGCAAGGCATTTGACATGGTTTCCCATGGCGTACCTCTAGAGAAATTGACTGCTCTTGGCTTGGATGGGCATACACTTTGCTGGGTGAAAAACTGATTGGATATCCTAGTCTAGAGAGTTGTGGTCAACAGAGTTAAATCCAGTTGTTGGCTGGTCACAAGCGGTGTCCCCCAGGGCTCAGTACTGGAGCCACTCCTGTTTAACATCTTTATCAACTATTTGGACAAGGGGATGGTGTGCACCCTTAGGAAGTTTGCAGATGACACCCAGCTGGGTGGAAGTGTTGATCTGCTTGAGGGTAGGGAAGATCTACAGAGGGTTCTAGAGAGGCTGGATCACTGGGCCAAGACCAATTCCATGAGTTTCAATAAGGGCAAGTGCCAAGTCCTGCACTTCAGCCACAACAATCCTCAGCAGCGCTGCAGGCTTGGGGAGGAGTGGCTGGAGAGCTGCCAGGCAGAGAGGGACCTGGGGGTGTTGATTGACAGCCGGCTGAACATGAGCCAGCAGTGTGCTCAGGTGGCCAAGGCGGCCAATGGCATCCTGGCCTGTATCAGGAATAGAGTGGCCAGCAGGATTAGGGAGGTGATCATTCCCCTGTACTCGGCTTTGGTGAGGCTGCACCTCAAGTACTGTGTGCAGTTTTGGGCCCTTCTCTACAAGAAGGACATTGAGGTGCTGGAGAGGGTACAGGGGCGGGCTACCAAGCTGGTAAAGGATTTGGAGCATGTCTTATATGAGGAACAGCTGAGGGTTCTGGGGCTGTTTAGCCTGGAGAAGAGGAGGCTGAGGGGAGACCTTATCACCCTCTACAACTACCTGAAAGGTAGTTGTAGCAGGGTGGGGGTCGGTCTGTTCTCCCAAGTAAGAAGTGATAGGACAAGGGGAAATGGCCTTAAGCTGCACCAGGGGAGGTTCAGGCGGGATATTGGGAAGAATTTCTTTACTGAAAGTGTTGTCAGGCACAGGAACAGCCTGCCCAGGGAGGTGGTGGAGTCACCATCCCTGGAGGCGTTTAAGAGACGGGTAGATGTTGTACTTAGGGACATGGCTTAGTTGTGTTGGTAGAACTAGGACAAAGGTTGGACTCATCTTGAAGGTCTTTTCCAACCAAAACTGTTCTATGATTCCATGATTCTATGACTCTATGACAAGAGGAAACGTCCTCAAGTTGTGCTGAGGGAAGTTTAGATTGGATATTAGATAAAATTACTTCACCAAAAGGGTTATCAAGCATTGGAACAGGCTGCCCAGGGAAGTGGTGGAGTCACCATCCCTGGAGGTATTCAAAAGACATGTAGAAGTGCTGCTTAGGGACACGATTTAGTGGTGGACTTGGCAGTGTTAGGTTAATGGTTGGACTTGATGATCTTAAAGGTCTTTTCCAACCTAAACAATACTATGGTTCTGTTCTATGAAAGTGCAGACATATGTGTATGCATTTATAAGAAAGAAACAGCTTGAGCATAAAATAAATCAAGGCTCTAAATATCAAAGAAAAGGCACTAACTTAGGCCATGCCTTTTATTTTAAAGACATCTTTTTTATATTTCTGTAGTTTGCAATAAACTGAGAATTCCTGTATTTCAGAGGTTTGGAAATCAGTACTTAAAAAAAAAAGTTAGATTCCCATAAATGGTTTCAAGGTGAGTTCCCAAACTTTTGGAAACCTTGGTGTGAAGTTATGTTATAGGAAAAGTTTTGCTTTTACAAGACTAGAGAAGATGATTTTTTAATTTTTTTTTTTTTTTTCCCCTAAAGAATCAGTCATTTCTCACTTCCTAAATTCTGCGGGTTTGGGTAAGAACAAAAGGTTGAACCAATTCCATCTTTTAATAATGTATGTACAGGTTACATTAAAAATGCAACTAAAAATACAGAAAAGTCTTAAATAACCATGAGGCCAACAACCGACGAAGTGATGGAAGAACAAATTCAAGTGAAGGTAAAAGAAGAGCTAGAGACTGTACTGAAAAAGGGTGTGAACATCCAGTCTTTGATCCCAGTTTACATAGAAAGAAAAGAGCTGGTGAGATGGGCTGTGAACAAGGAGTGAGCATTCCTAGAGACCTGATGTGAACTCACACTGGCAGAACTGGCAAAAAAGTTCAACTATTTAAAGTGGATTTAAACTTAAAGTTAATTTAAATTTAAAGTTAGAATTTTTTGACCAAGTTTAAAGCCACAGCCTTTCCTTTGCGTCACTGAGCAATTAGATCTCCTAGAAATAGCTTTACTGTTATTTGGCATCAGTGTATAAAAATTCACTTTCTTTGCTATTTTGGCAATACATAAAAAGAGCTGTACCTGCCCAGTACATACCAGGAAAGATGGGCTGACCTGGGATTTGTCATGAATTTTCCTCTAATCCCAGATTTCTATTCACTCCCTTTTATTTTATTGCCATCTGCCATTGTTACTCAATTAATATCTGTCAATTACAAAGCAAAACCAATTCATGTCGGTGGTACAAAAAATGCAGAAGCAGCAAAGAAATTGGGTCAACATAATGTCTAATAAAATGAGAAAATAAGAAATGAATTATAAATGTGAGAGCGAGCCTAAATCAATATAGAAACTTAGATATAGATAACGGAGATAGAGATAGCAGTCATTTAGGGGTTCTTCATTTTTAAAACATTGAATGATAGTTTGATTTGGTAGTTTGTGGAGTCTCTTAATTTTTGGCTTATCAGTTCCCAAAGATTTACTGATTCAGAGAGGGATTTACAGGCACCTACACTGTAATGGAACAGGTGGAAATTCATAACACTTTCTCTAGGAATATCACGAATCTCCTCTGACAGATCCTTCCCTTTTGCCACTGGCCAGCTGAGTATAGCTATATCTTTTGAAAGAATTACTTTTATAACAACAGAAAAATAAACACAGTACTACATATTTCTGTATTTTTTAATATAGGCAAGTGAAAATGTTTCTAAAAAACAAATAAAGAAATAAAGTAAAAAAGCTTTCCATTCCTTCTCTCAAATTTCAAGATGCAACTTATCTTGAGAAACACTAAATGTCAGCCACCACCCACTTGTATCACCCACTTGTATCATCCACTTATTTCCCCCACTATGTAAGATTTCTGGTATGTTATGACTACTAATAACTCATAAAGTCTATTCACCTGTCTACAATTACATACTCTCAGTAGTCTCATAAGGTAACATGGGTCGTGACATAACCCTTGCGTAGACAGAGAATAGGTTTTGGAGAATTACTCAAATGCCATTTCAGTGAAGTTAAGATATGGGACAAACAGAAGTGGATCCATTTTGCACAAGTTTAACAGATTTGCTAAGTCAGGTTTCAAATTATTCTCACTGCTTTCACTGGTATCATAACACAGATCCCAGCTCAGATCTGCAATGAAACAGAAGTGGTTAAATGCAGCTTTGGGTGCTCACATTGACTGGGTAGTTCCCCAAAGTCCACTCAGTTGTTGCCTAACCCTGAAAGTTCAGCATTTACCGGATTAGAGAGAAAGAGGGGTTGGATTGACACCTTAGCATTGTAGTTTGATACTAGAGCTTACTTCAGGCAATAGCGTAATAAACAAGAGGAACAGCTTCTGTGGGAGAGATACTGAAAGTCTCAGCTCACAACACCCTGTAGTCCCATGAGTAAGGCAGTGTTGAAAAACATACCCGTAGCAGTACAGCATTCACTTGTTTTATTTCTCCCATCTGGCTGTTTCTCCAGTTCACTCAGACTGTTCCCTGCTCAGTATTCTGGAATTGGTGGAAGCTGTTTCTAAACACTCAGCTATTCACTTTCAGTGTAGAGGGATGTGTCTAATCTGGGTTTGTAGCTTCTATGAGGAGGCAGGACATCTAAGAGGCTAAAGGCTATTCCTAAATGCCCTTTATGGATTAAGCCCTTAGCAGTTTTTCACTTTGAAGGTTGTACAACCACTCTGTCAGAACCAGTAGGCAATAAGAAAGTCTAAATTCTACTTTTAAGGTTTCCAATTAATAAAACATAAATGACAATAGCTTGAAGGCCTCCCTCCCCTATCCTGAAAAATGCAGAAATGAATTATAGCAACTGAGCATTTAAGTGTGTGCAAAGATTCCTGGACTGAGGCATGAATTAAAACAAAGGATTTAAGCAAAAGTACTTTTATTAGTAGTAAAGGGAAATATGATATCTGAGAACTGTCAGGTGAGAAAGTTTGATACAAAATGATTTTTAAAAGTTAAATCAGAAGCTGCCTGTAGGAACTCCAATATGATTTCACAATTTTGAATGCCGTTGGCAATAAAGTGGTGATGAAATTTGATAAAGCAGAAAGAAATGCACAAGGGGAAAAATAAGTCTAACTACATACACAGTCAGGGACTACAAATTAAGTATTGCTTGAGAAGAAAAAAAACATGAATTAATATTAGACAGCTCTCTGAAAACATTAAGTTAAGCACGCAGTATCAAGTAAAAATGTGAAATAAGGTATTTGGATGATTAGGAAAGAAACCGTAAACAAAATAGAAAACATATATATATATATCACTGTATAAATACACTGTATCGCTATATCACTGTATAAATACATCATACACTCTTATGTTGAATAATTCATGCAGCCCCGGTCATTCTATTTCAGCAGAAAGAAGGGCAAGACAGAGAGAGAAAGAGAGACAGAAGGAGGAAGTAAATTCACAGGATCTAGGACAAATTCAGACTATTAAACATAGTGCACCCTCTGATATAGGAAGCATTTGAACTGTACATATGGGATACAGAGCCCTAAAGATGTCTGGAAGTCAATGGCTGAAGGTGTCCCTAACCTGTAGGGATAGTGAGGCCTTATAACAACAGGACTTTACCCCTACCAAGGCAGGGCTCCTGCCAGGTGACCAGGGCTACATGGACTTGTGGTTTGAGTCAGGACAGCTATTCTTACTTTATGCACAACAAAGTGCCTTCTTGGAAAAGCTGATAGATAACAACAGGAAAGGATTGGCAGGAAAAGTATACGTGAGGTTAAAAAAACCCCCAAAATTACAGGCAAAATAACCATGATGTCCTTTACTCTCAGGATACATTATAAGACTTCTTCTTTTTCCACATCCCCCCCCCCCCCCCCCGCCTTTTTCCTTTAACACCATGTGGCTACTGAGGTAGCTGATATTAAATCCCTTTCCAAATCATGCATCCAGTTCAGTGTCTGAACTCAGAAGGCAGGTCAAACTGCAGTTTTCAGAGGCTATACTACCTTACCCAATTTTTTTTTTTTTTTTGGTAGCAGAGGATGGGAAGGTGCCACACAGCAGAATCCTCTCTGAGGGTCAAAAGATAGGGACACACATCTTCCATACCCACTATCATGCCAGAAGTAGGGATAAAATGATGAAAAATCTGGAGCTTGGCTAAAGTAATTAGCAGATATATTAACTATGTTTTGATATTGCTTTATGCTGAGTTTATTATTGCAAAAAGTTGTATGCAACTGAGATAATGGGGTTCTTTCAAATATGTAAAAATGATGCATAAAAAATTCTGTATTATGGGGTGATATTGTGACATTGCTTTGCAATCTCTTTTTTTTTTTTTTTTTTCTTTTTTTTTTTTTTAATATGTGGACTGTTAGAAACCTTTGAGCCACATTTGATTGTAAGAGGAATTTAAGAAAGGCAGATTTTATAAGTTGTCACTATGGCTATACGATTTAAAGCCAGTATTGTTTCAAGAATGGTGGAAATTACTGAGGTGGGCCTGATTCTTCAAACACTGCTAGCATTGTATTAACTCTCTATACCTGGTATGTTCTTTAGCAGCTGAAGTTTCTACATTGACAGAGTAGGTCCTGCAAACCTCATGGCTAAAATGTTACCCTGAGGTGACAAGAGTTTAGTTAACTTAAGCAAACTTCAAATTGAGGACAATTAAAAAAAATGTACTTGGTCATTGCTGCCATTTAATAATCTAGTAAGCCACCATTTACCAAAATCTTCATGCAAATGGATGGACAAATCCAACCACTTAAGGAGTTTTGGTAACATTTCAGCTGACTTTCAATTGTCTCCTCCTCACCTAGATGAATTATTGAATTCTATGCAGAGTCACCAAGATATTCTTAAACAAGGCCATTGTCTCCACTAGACAATACCTAAATCATTCAACTGCTAGAAGAGACTAAAAATGGGCATCCTATTGATAAGGGGTCTCAATAACCAACTTTATGTCATTCTGGTGTACACTCAAGATGAACGACTCATGTAAAGCTGTGTTACCCTGAAGGAGAAGAAAAATTTATCCAGGGCTGTCCTCTAAAACTTATAAGAAAAAACCTAGTCGGTAAGTGCCTATAGTACCCTAAACATAAATACTTCGCGGTCAGAAGTACCAAGCAAAAAGTGTCTATATATGCCAAAGTAATAGAATACTCCATTACCAGCAGTAGTCTCTCAGTTGTTCGTACCAGCATATCTGCCAAGCTATAACTATGAAAACAGTTTCACTGCAGACAGAAAGACTTGAGCCTTTCCAGTGTGCTTTCTGACAAACTTTCCCAGGCAAAATGGAAGAGCTGTGAGAAGGATGTAAATGGAGACAAAGTCTGCAGCATAAAAGTGACTTCCTGTAAGCAGATCTAGTTAATAAGTCTCAAAGAAGTTGGCAAAATGCCTTTTCTCAGGGACACATAGAAAATGTCTAATTTTTGCAGCCTAATCATTAGACATGTCTGATCATCGAAGTAGAGGAGAAGGAAGTGAGGAAGAGATTGGACCAGCTACTTTGCAGCTTTCTTATTCCTGAAGGATTCTCACCTTAGAAATCAGAGTAGTTCAAAATGTCTGACAGACTGAAAATGGCAATTCTCCAGTTTCCTTCTAAAAACTACACCAATTTTCTAGAAGAAGAAAAAGCACCAATCCAACATAATTAAAATAATTCCCAATTTTATCAGAAATTTTCATGAAAAGTTATCAAATGTATTTTTTTCAATGAGCAAAATCACCCTCAAATTTTTCTGTAATACTGAAATTTTTATTTTTAGCTTTAAAAGAAACGGCTAAAATATTTTTCTTCCCTGTTCATTCACTGTGAATGCTATCATTTCTGCTTCTTTACTGATCTAGAATGAAAGGACATTTTAAAATGTCCTGGATTGGCTGGAGTATTATAATTTTGCTGAGTATTTCTCATCCAGGACTCTTTGAAAGTAGCGGCAAAGACTCCCATTGATTTGTCTGCATGAGAAAGGCTAAGAGGATACTCTCTGGCACTTGCTACTAGCATCAACATCAGTAGGAGTAAATCTGTATCATCCCAGCTTAAACTTCTTTCCCAGACGGATCTTTGGAAATGTTTGATTTAGCTGCTTCTCCTTCTCCTTTGCTCTTCTATATACATATTTTGTGTATAAGAGGGGAGCTAGAAAGAAGATGGGGAAGCAGGGTTATATTAGTGTGAGGAGCTTCCAGGGCAGACTTCCAGGGCAGCTTTGCTGTGTCTTCTCTCCCTAGCAGCATCGCCATGTCCTGCTTTGCCATCCTCCTGAAATCATCATGCTCTTCAGATGTGGTCTTTCATTCTTGACATTAGTCATAATCCTCAGTTTGTCAGGTGTGTGTTCTGGCCTCTCCCATACACCTCTGTTTACTCTTCCTCCTGTTGCCAGTTTGTTCCTCCCTTCTTCTCCATTCCTTTCCATGCTTCTTTTCTACATTTCCATTCTCTAATCCCAACTACAGTCCTTATGTGCTTTAAAAAAATGCCTCATAGCGTTCACTGTGCCTCCAAACCAATCTCATGATCTTATGGTTATAACTCTTGTTTTGCTTCCCCTTTCTGCTTCCTTTGTCTCCTGTCATTATGTCATTTCTATTCAGGCTGTCATCTCTTCTCGAAAGGGATTTTTCTTGTTCTCTGTTTTGCAAAGCACCTGGCATGTTTTTGATTCTGTCAAACAAATAATAACAACAGATATGAAATTGGCAGTGCAGCAGAATCCTGATATCAGGAAGCAATAGAGGCAAATTACACTATCATTGTCATTGCCATGTATACACCAGTACTTGACAAAAACTCTCATCGACTAGCTAGGTAAACATCAATAAACCCAAAGATTCCCAAGCAAACAAGTCTAACATGAAGGAAATGTAGTTGTGTTTCACGTCAGATCTCAATGAGCCACAGGGTTATACTTGACAATTTCAGTATTAGAAATAAAGGAAATAAATGAATGAGGTGCAGTTTTTCAGATGGGTGTTTGGGTATAAAACCAAAGACTGGGAGAAGATGTAGATAACTCTTTAAAACAGAGAAGCAGGAAAAGAGTGGAATGAGTGAGTTTAATTTAAATTCTGCTTAATTAAAAAAGCATACACATGGTAGTTACATCCTAGCACAAAAACTAATAGACTCTAACTGATACTATCAGAAGTTCTCAGTATTGCTGAAGAATCTTATAAAACATTTTAACTGACTTGTCTCAGTCATTACATGATACTAGGCACTCCAAGACAATGTTTATGTTACTTGTGTTGCCAAAACAACGCCCAGAGCTTAAAAAAGGAAAGGAAAGAAAAAGATGTGGATTTTACTGGACGTGACAGGCTAGCCATATGAAA
This sequence comes from Leptosomus discolor, assembly GCF_034619465.1. Lineage (NCBI taxonomy): Eukaryota > Metazoa > Chordata > Aves > Leptosomiformes > Leptosomidae > Leptosomus > Leptosomus discolor. Next base: position 84,720,332 of record NC_141392.1, on the reverse strand, counting down.
TCTCTAAAACAATATAGCTTTAGGACTAATGGATGTAGGCCAGGACTGAATAGAAATTATTTCACATATGGTTAGAAATCTCTTAACTAAATTATTTGAAAATTCCTGAGAGGAAAGCAATATATTACAGACGTTGAGACAAGCCAATGTAACACTAATACTAAAGAAAAATAAACCAGCAGAAGAATGTCCCCCTGCCATATCAACCAATATTCTTATAGTTGATTCCAAAGCAATATCTGTCATCGTAGCACATGGATTAGATTATTTAACAGTGTGAATCAAAGGGAAGATACTCATTCAAGAGAAGAGCATTATTAATACATTGTAACATGCCATACATCTCTGTCACCAAACTGGACAAAATGGGAGCAGATGTTTTATGGTAAGCTCAGAAGAGGATCTGAAAATATTGATAGCCATAATGTCTGATGCTTAATGAAAAAAAAAAAAAAAAAAAAGCTAGAGGAAAAAATGTGATGGAGGGACAGAATGTTTTTTTCTCTTTCTAGTGTAGTGTCCTAGGGACTAATTTTACTTGAAGGGAAGGTATTAACTAAGCTAAGTCTTGCTTTTATTAGTTTTTTTTTTGCACCTGCCCTTTGAAACCCTAGTAATGCAAGGAATGCATGAGAAAAGAATGCAGTAAAAGGGAACTCTGAAGAGAAATCTTTTCCAAAAGGAAGACTTTTTTGACTCTGATAGTTTCTTTTTACTATTTTGAAGGCAAGTAAGTCTTTCAATTAATGAAAATGATTGACATGTGAATTTATTGAAAGCTAAAGTCAAATGGTAGTCACAAATAACATTTAGATGCATAGGTATTTAAAGCCTCAGGTTACATTTATATTGGTTCTGTCTCTATTGACGTTTTTTGGTCATCACCAGGACAAAGGTCTCCAGACCAAGAGATTCATGATATAGGGTACATATACCCTGGGACTGTGGCATGGCTTTACTTTGGGCTGCACCTGGTACTCACTGCCAAGTACTGGTTTCACCCAAGCAAAGACCAGGTGCAATCTAACCAGTATGAAATATCAGCAAATGGGAGATGAGAATCCCTGTGTGACACATGGTAAATCGATTTGATAATTTCCTTGCATCTGTGTGACCTAGCTATTCATTATCATAATGCTTCATTTCTAGCTGCCCTGCTGTCCAATGTCCTTCCAGGCCTGTATTAGATACTCTGTCTCCCTGGAAAGAGACAGAAACTTAAAATGGTTTGGAGAAACTGAAGGCCAGTTAAAGACAGTGGATAAACTGGTTGACAAGCCCTGCTGAGGTGAGGACAGGGCTTCATTCTTGCTTGGGATATCTGTATGGTCAGATTTAGTACTCATTTACCCAGTCTCTGATGCATGCCAAGGCCATACCTGTAGTCAATAATGGGACAAAAACAGCTCACTCACAAGTTACCACCCACACTGTAACTTTCACAGAAAAGAAACACCATGAGAACTAGTCCTTAGAGGGTTCTGTGTATGCTATCATATATCCCAGCAGTAAATATGGATGTGTCCTGAGGAAACTATTTTCAGGGATTCACAGCCCCAAACCTCTGAAATTAGATGCTTACATTCATCCTTTCAATAGGAAACACATTTAAAAGAGGTATCAAAGAGAACATACGCATTTTTTCTAATAGTTAAGCAGTGTCAGAATGATATGGGGAAGTGAGGTGCCTGCAGACTAAGATGTTAGCTCTTCTGGGACATGACAGGGCATTCACCCTGTTATTAAAAAACTCCATTTTACTCAGAACAGTCTTCTCATTCCTAGAAAAGTGACCTAAACACCAATTTCAGACTAAGAGGGAGGGTGTTTTTAGGAGGGAAACGTTCTTCAGTGCAGAAAGGAATTTCAAAGGTAATTTTGGATTAGGTTTAGCCTAATCAACTTTTTTCCAGGCAAGCAGCTGCAACTTAAAGTGTTTGGCAATATATGGATACCTACAGAGTCTCTCCCTTCCCACAGAGGTGGAAAATATCATGTCAACCTTCTGGTAATATCTTCCCACAGCCCAAAGCTGTAGAGTAAGTATTTTTCTATGTCTTTCTCACCCGAGAGATACGTAAAACTTCCATGTGTTCTCAGAAAAGAAGTATGTCATTCATCAAATCCCAAAAAATAAGGTGAGCCTTCCTTGAAACAGAGGTAAAAGGATGCCAGACAGGTGTTAACATTACCATCAGCTATGCATCCTGAACTGCAGGTAGCCACGATTCAGCTGTCAATAAGCATGAAGGGAGTCAGTCTGTGGGGTTGTTCTGGCATTTACAGTAGACAAGGAGAGACAGTCAGCTCAGTAACAGCTGGATTCACCTCTGTGAGATATCTCCATACTTTCAGCAAATGGTGTCTACCAGTTTACATTGTATTCATCTGCTTACTGACCTTAGCTAACAAGGGCTTCCATCACCAAAAGGCCGTAAACACAAAAACAATAGCAACAACACAATAGAACTTACGGTCTAAGCACTGCCAAATATAATATTCTGATTTGCAAAAGTATGCTGCTATGGCTCAACGACAGGCAGATGTATAACTGTATGCTAAGATATGCAGTTTCTGTTTCTCTGGTTATCTAAAGTGAAACACTGTTAATTTAGACCTGAAAATTCAACCTTAAGTATCATGCAACTACTTGTAAAAGCATTGCAAAATGTGTAATATCCATTCCTCTAGGATTTTAAATCTAAATAACTTGACAGCATCTGATGTTAAAAAAATAAAAAATAAAAAAATGGCTTTACACAAACCTATTTCAAAATACAAGTGTAAAAATGGCATTAGCTGCTTTGAAGGCTTACTTTATAAGGACTTTTTTTCATTTTACTTTGCTATACTGAAAGCAGGTAGTATTTCTAGGGAATATTCTCTTTCAGCAAATAATTCAGAAGCAGACAACACAGGTAAAGCATTAGTTTCCATATGATTTTCATTAATCCAGCTATATTCATTTCATAAAATCCATAAGAAATAGGTTCATAATATTATAAAAGAATGAGAAGAGACTTTCCCCCGTTCATTATGAGGAGTATAAAATCACAGAAGGTAACTTTCTTCCTGTTGTCCTGAAATTGTCCCCTCACCAGATGTCTTGATTTCTGTCATTTAGCTCCCTCTTAGATTATACTGCCAATAGAAAGATTTGAATATTATTTTAAACATACTCCATTAGCTTGTATCATTTGTGTTACTGGGCAGTTCACGTGTAAGCCTGGCTGATTCAGCTCTTCTATATTCAACACCCCACCTCCCCCATACACACACTATTTTTTGGCTTCTGTTTTGTTTTGATCAACTCTAATAACTTTTGCACTTAGACTGCAGATCACTTGGAGTGATCTCCCTGACCCATAGTTTGTTGGTCATAGATAGACATTGCATTTGTTGTTGCTGGGGTACTAAGTTTTCCTTCCTCTGTCATCTTCTGCTTACCTCCAGAGAGGCATGGGTGCTGCTAGGTAAATGTTAATGATTAATGCCAGCTGGGGAGACACGGAAGCAGAGCATAGTGCAAAAAATAGTTTCCCTTCTCATCCCTAGGGAAATATACTTCAAAAGCCAGAGGCACCTCTGCATAAGGGAACAAACATGGACACTTGCAGAGGGATTTTGGTGTTGTGATGCTCAAGTAACTATTGCAAGAAAGGTACCATCTGGGAGACACCCCAGTGTTAGGCAAGCAGTTTCATGGGATAAGAGGCAGCTTGTGACTGAGATTTGCAACTGACAGCATACAGTCTATCTGGGATGCTTTTGCCAGCAAGTAGGAAGCATCAAAGAGGATTTGTCTTTGCACAAGTTTAGGTAATGTAGGCATTAAGACAATCATTCCTCTTGAACAGAGCACTACAAAGAGAAAAAAAAGCCTGAAAGCTTTTTTCTTTCCTTTTCCCTGCCCCTCTTCCTGCTCTTGGCAGTGGATGAACTGGACTGTGTAGGGAAGCTACGTAGTAAGGCATAGCCTTTCTCTTCACAATAGCAGTCAATTACCTGTACAGAGGCCCAGTAATACTAAAGGAAAATCCTCATTAGGAGTCCCTCTCAGTGCCCTGCTGCCCAGTTTCTTCCTGTAGGCATATTGACCTGGATTTGAATCTAAACCTGTCTTCTTCTCCAGTAGTCCATGAGGTTACAAACACTGACTACCGGGGAAGAAAACACTTCTATTTTGTATAGAATAATATAAGTGAGGACTTAAGGGGCTACTCGAGTAAAAGAGCCAGGATAGATACCTGGGATAAAATGGGCTGAGGGCAAAGGCTCTGCACTGCAAAGGTCCTGAAAGAGAAATACAAAGATTGCCCAAAGTCACTCACAGATCCAGCGCTTCCTTTCAGATTCTCCTTTCCCACCCAGAGTCACCGCACTCAACCCAATCCTATTCTCCTCTTCTCTTGTCTAGACCCATCTTACTCTTCCACAGACCTCACAGGGAAGAACCAGTGCTGCCAAGACCAAACAATAAATGGTGAAGACTTGGTGTAATTCTGTTACAGAATTTTTTATTTGTTTATTCCTATGGACTCAGATTTTGCATCTGTGGTCTAGTTTCAGTGACTCGATACTTTTGTAAGTGGAGTATTTTAAAGAGCGTGAAAGCTGTACACACAGACTTCCCACAGGCCCACCTCTTTCACTTTCTGAACAAAATCCTAACCACCGTTTACAAACTGCCATTTCTGAGTGGCCTTCAGGAGGTACCTGGATCATTTTTTAAAGTTTATTCCAGGCAAATAGGATTATTTATGCAATTTACTATGTGCAACTTCAGTGGGAGAACACATTTAATTTATGACTATGACTGAAAAGAACACCCCAGAGAGAACTAATCTGAGATTCCTGCACCTTCTTACTCTTGAGCTACACATGCACTCGTGGCACAGGCTGGTTGGTCCCTGAGGAACAGAAGCTGAAATATGTTTTCCAGCAGACGTCTTAAAAAAAGGACATGCAGCCCTTCAGGAAGCCAGTGGAAGCTGGCATAGTAAGACAGGTTGAGTGATAGTCAAGAAATTGCCTGAATAATATTTCTACAGACATGAAATGTGAGGGATCAACTTGGATACATTCTATCTATCATTCTTCAGTCCAGCCTCTTTCAAGCCAGATTTGAACATCCTAGTAAAACTAACAGATCATTTTTCTTCTCAGTGAGACACCATCTTTGGAGAAGTTGGTTTCTTAACGTAAGACATCAACTCATGGTTTTCTTGGTAATTCTAAAGAAATAGTCAGGAGAGAATTTCTATTACACTTGATAGACCTTACAGACTCCTCAGCATTCCTTCCTTTTTTTTTTTTGGCGGCGGGGGCAGGTGGGCACAGAAGAGGAAGGCTTTCGTTATGAACTTGGGGCTATAATGTCTCTGGTTTATAAATTACTTGAAATACTCATAGTCATGTAACTCTAATACCAACAGCACACGAGTCTCTGGGTGTACAAGTCTTTGGGCATAGCTATGGCTAAAGCAGTAAGTGTGTTTTTCAGTGTTAGCCATATTATAACTCATCAGATGACCTAAAAGTTGTAGGTTTTAATTATTAGTATTAATTATTATTGCTAGCAGCACAGTTCTACAATTGATTATTTGGTTCAATTAAATACAGAAGCCTCGGTCCATGGATGAATAGATTTTCTGTTCCTAATTTAGCTCTTCTGGCACCAGGCATTATGTCTCGTTTTGTCCAAGATTCATTTGGCTGGCTACACAAGTTTCACATGGCTGTATTGCATCTCTTTTCACAGGCTATCAAGACATCAACTATTTTTTGACTTGCGGTTCTTTTTTGGTCACTCTAATTAGATATTAATTTTGCCTCATTTGTATAGTATCAGTGCTAAAATCTGCTATCATTACCCTAGACTTAAAGAAAACTACTCTAAAACCTTCTGAGAGTAAATATCATCAGAGTTCATGTTTTATTTTCAGGCTTTTAATGTAAAATTCTCCTTTCATATCTCTTTCAAGTCTGCTTGAATGAGCTGTGTATTACCAGTTGCTTCGCCATCTGTCTCAATTTAGTCTCTTTGACAAATTCCAATCTGGCCTGAGGAAAAATAAGAGTACTGAAACCATTCCACATTAGATTATTAGGTATATTTTATTAACAGTGTCTGTTTACTTAAACAAAAAAATCTCAACACTCCTTAACTCCCCTGCCAGCAATGTCTTGTGAAGCCCTACGACTTAGACTCACATATTCTGCATTGCTTCGTACCCCTTTCTTTCCATTCCCTTCCATCTTCTGACTTTTCACCATGTACTAAAGCGCAGGTTTTCCTCTTTAACTTTTAACCTTTCATAATCTTGCTGGACATAACCTGCATCTCCATAGCATATAAACTCCACATGACTCCTTTCACTTTCAAACTAATCCTTTCCCACCTTGAAAGTGCACTGAGAATTTAGTGGATATTATAGACACACTAATTTTGTCCCTTAGCCTGTCCCAACAGATTTTACTCTAAATGCATGTGTTAATTATCCTAACTTAAAAATACCACAAAACCAAATCCAGAGACTAAAAACTCCCATAAATGTAGCTTGCATTCTGCCACTACTCTTTTGTCAGGCTATTTTATGCCTGTGGCCTGATCTTTTATATTTCTTAAATTCCTATATGGAATGTGTTACAAAAATGGTGAGCCCAGTCATACCTTGGGTTTCACAGGTCATTTTTTGGATTGAGTTTTTCTTTCTTTGTTTTAATGTTTTTTTTTTTTCCCAAACATTTTTATTCCCTCCATCAGCCCCCATCGCTCCTCAATCCTTTTTGCAGGAAATTTAATTACAGAACTGCCTATTCCCAAGTAAATAGAAGGCTACACTACACAAACAATAAAGATCTCTGTTTAAAAGTAATTGTTGGCTATGTTTGACGACCCTTAAGGGAATAAGAGAGAAAATATAGGCTGCTGGCCAGAATTTCTTGTTTTACTAGAAATTAGTTTGAGGCGAAGATTTTGAGTAGTCCTGTGAATCGCAAATCTACTATCTGCAAGCCCATTTCAAGTCAATGGGGGAAAAATTTGCCTGTTTTTACATATCAGTTAATTCATCAGAAGTACAGTCCTAACAGGCCCTGAACATGCAGAAACCCTGCTGTGCTAGTTGTTTAGCAAATCATAGCACCAACTGCCTGAATCACTGGAAATGTCAGTTGTTTAAAATAAACCCAACAAAACCCCAAACAAACCAACAAACAAAAAACACCAAAAAAAAAAAAAAGCATATAATGAGCATATCAGTTTCTAACTGCATGCAGGGAAGTAATGCATTAAGGATGTGTTAGCTCTAACATATCGTATATATATGTTTAAAAGGTGAAATGACCCTTTTTTGGCTGAGTTGGCCTTCACTCCTCACACACAGCCAGTGGACAGCTTCATGCCATTACTGTGCAACAGAATGCGTCTAAACCTGCCTTTGTGGCAGGGTGTCTCGGCATCTCTTGGTATTATGACTGTAGTGACATGATCACTGTCTCAGCAGTAACCCGAAAGTCGCAGAATTTAAATCATTCTCAAAATTATTATATATGAATTATTTAGAAAGTTAAGGACAAATTATTATTTTTTTATTTCAACTACTAACCAATAAATGTAAAAAAATACCGACAACAAAACAAAAATAAATCCCTTCATCCCCCACATTAAAGCAATGGTTTTTGTAACATTCAAAACAGTGGAAACTATTTACCGTATATTACTATTAGTGGAGAAAAGCAAATTTAATTTAAAATCATTTTTTCAAACTCCCTCAGTGGATGCCAGACAACTCCAGCTTAAACAAATATAAAAAACTCATTTTAAAAGGAGAATAATACAGACAGAGCTCAATTATTGAGATATTAAGGGCAACATTCAATTTGAGATACATTTAAACGTCTTTGCCTCCTGGAGATTTTTACATGACAAGGCTTTAGATAAACATGGTTTTGCAAACAGCAACTGTCATATCTGATCACATAACCTCTGGACTGAAGCAGTATGTCAGCAAATACTTCTGATTATTTAAAATATTAAATAACTGTAATTTACTAGGCAGGTCTTCCTCAGAACAATCACAAATTTTTTCAAGAATTAATACCCACATACAAAAAGCATTTAGATGATCTGTTACACATCTCTGAATATAAAATAAAATCACCTCTCTCTGTGATAAAGCCCAAATTAAATACATTCTGGGACATACTAGTAGCAAAGGAGCTGCCTTTCTATGACACCCAGCTTGCAGAGGAAACTGTAGCAGCCAAGGACATATAGGGCAGGAACTACCTCACCTAACTTAACTATCTAGACATTAGACACCTAATTTAAGCTAATCATCTGGGTTCCCTCTACAGGTAATGGAGATAAGCACTTCCAGAGGGAGATTCATCCTGCTTGTCTTAGGCATCTCTCTTTTAAATGCTTGTAGGTGGATAAAGTCAAGAAAGATCAGCCTTACTGACAGCCTGATAATCTGTCTTCAGTGATGCACAATTTCCAAATTCAATGAAATGAAGCCAGAACTCAAATAATTTTTTTTGTTTCATCTCCCTCTGACCCAACTTTTTCTTCTGGACTGAAGCAGTATGCCAGCAAATACTTCTGATTATTTAAAATATTAAATAATTGTAATCTACTAGGCAGGTCTTCCTCCATGAACATCAACTTTCTCTGGCACTGTATTTTTCTTACACTGGACTATGTTTTCCTGGAACATGGGGAATGGCAACCAACATCAATATGCTGCTGCTCTACCAGTTACAAATCCATTTACACGCAGGTGCTCTAAATCGCAGTAATATTCTGAACAGATAAATACAATAGGAGTATTGATAGCGATTGTGCTTTCTGACTTTACTCTACCACTTTCAAATGTTTAAAAACTGTGGCAACATTAAGGCAGTCAAGGTATACAGATGAATGCTAAAATATATTTACTATTTAAATAAGATGGCTTAAATCAAACAAGGAAAAGTAAGGAAGAAATACCTTTAGGGCCCTCATTTTTACATGTGTGAGCCCAGATCACCACATGAGGCCTCTTTGCTTCAGAATATTGAACAAGTCCTAAAGGATTGGCCTCAGCTCTCTTACATTTAGGGTTTGTGGGTTCTCAGCAATAACAGCATTGCTGCATCGCACCTTTAATCACCAAGCCCTTAGAAACAACAGCAGAGATTTATAAGGAAGCAAGTGTCTGAACTTAGACTCCTAAATTCATAGCCGGGTGCCTAAAGCAGCAGCAAAACTGACAAGCACCCTGTGCAGTTGTCCACAGATGCTCTACCCCAGTAGCGAGGCACTTAGCATTAGTTATAACACAAAATAGATGTTTACTAATTAAGAGTGTCCTAACGGCTAATTGAAGAGCCTTGGTCGAGTGCTTGCGTGCACTAATTTCAATATTGGGCATGCAGTCTACTCTGCATCTTACTTCTACAGCATTTCTAGAAAATTAATGTTAATAGTTAAAAAAACATCTTGAGCTGCATAAATGAAAATTACTCCATTTCTACTGAATGACAATCTAATACGAAATAAGAATATTCACCTTTTTTTCTTACTCTGCCCAAATCCAGGCAATAAATTAAACTTCTCAGCATGACTGTAAAGTGCTGTGAATTGTATAAACAATCATATATGGACACTGAAAAATAACCCTTATGCACATTGCATTATAGTTCCAAAAATATATTTACAGTCTATTACAAAGATTACAAATGGAAGTGTCTATGTAACGGGATTATGCTAGTTAAAAGCTTTTTACAGATTTTCTTCAACAAAGGCAGAGGGGACAAAAAATTAGTATAACCAAACTGATTTTTCTAATGAAACAAATAAATAAAATGACAAATATAACACTGTACAGTGGTCTTAAAAGGGGGAGAGAAAAAAAGGAGAGGGGAAATGATGCATTTAAGTTTTTGATAACTATCTTTGGTCCTAAATGTGGGAAAACACATTATGTAGCACTGAATATACGTTTGTTTGTGATGCTCTGCAAGTAAAATAGAAAAATATAGTGCATTTTCAATGTATTCAGAGCTCACTACACATAAATGTGTGTACAAAACAAGACAGTATAAATAAAATTTACAAGTTTTACAAAGGAACATTTACAGGGTTTTTCTTTTGTTTTTATTTTTTTTGTGTGGATGCCCACATTATCAAACAAGACCAATTTATGACTGATCCCTGGGATCTTTCTCTATCAAAATCAATAGAAGCAGCCCAATTCTCTTTGGAAGTACAGCATTTCTTTGCTGGGGTAGTTCACAATTTTCAGATTTTTTTTAAAGCATTTCTCTCTGGTTCATATACATTCCTGCAATATCCGTAAAGACACCGTTCATTATTGCTTATGGTAGTTAAATATTTTAATGAAAGAGAATTCATATATAAGTAAATGGTGTAAAAAGATACTCCATTGAGCAACTACTTTTGCATCTGTGTTCCTGATGAATGACTGTTGTGTCTGTGTGAGCACGCACACGCATGTTTGTTCAGAGCAGCAAAAGCTTGTAAAAAAATTGAAAATTTTGAACTGCCCCTTGCCTTATGCTCTACAGTTCTCATATAAAATCTATGTCCTTTTTCTGACAGCTGGACTGCATACAGTTTAAACTCATGTAAAATATATGCCATCTTTTTCTCTCAGATTTGCTAATGCAGAGTATTGGAAAAAAATGTGATGTGCTCAGATTAAATGGTTTAGGTAACATTGGAAAACTGCACCTGTGTTCTGAGATACTCCTACAATCACTTCTATTCAATGCAGTATCTCAGCAGGTTTACAGTTGTAGATCTACATCTTAGAATATATCTCGCTTTAACTCTAGTCCATTAAAATCATCTTGCAAATGATTTGCTAAAAGTGCCTAAAACTACTTAGGGGTCATTATTGCTTTGCTTTTTTTTTTTTTTTTTTTTTCTCTTTTATTTTCTTTTAAAAGATAGTATATGTGTAACCTTAAAAAATTCTTTAAAAAATATCAGAGCTCTTGGCAACTTGCATTTTCCTGACTCCCTGCCAATTAGCTAGCCATGTCAATACGGTGCTGATTTAACAAAATTAAATGGCACAAAAGGATACCAAAGTTCGGACAGATATACATTGCTTGGTCATGCTTCTTAAATCTCTAGGAACTCAAATAATCCTTCAGAGGTACCCAGTGTAGTAATGTGTCATAGAATTAGCACTAAAAAGGTCCAAAGATATAAACATCATACTAAAAGAAGGTCTTTATGAAGAATAAACACAAATGATTAAAAAAAGATTCAGAAATCACAGATTTAAGGAAAATATTTTGTTGAATTCAACAATAATATCATGATTTTATCTGACAAATATATTCTTTTTTAAATTTTTATGTACATTTAAAAAGTCTATTAGATAAAAAGGAGGTTAGAGAGCTCAAGGTGTTTGTATGTTTATTCAGGTAGTACTTTGTTTATTGTCACTGCTGTTTTCCTTGCCACCACTGGTGGATCCTAATTCCCTTTTCATAAATTCTGGTGGCACTTAGGAGTTCAAGTCTGTAGGTGCTTCTTGTAGCTCTTCTATTCACTGCAGGAAGGACCCAGGAAATCAAGTGTCTTCTAGCAGCACTTCATATATACTGAAGGCCAGTGCTGTTCTCTCAGTCTGTCACCTCCCTCATAAGGGAGAAATGTCTATCACACTTGGATGCCAGTGCCGTGTAAATGTAGCATTTGTGCTCTCATAGTCTGAATGCTGCTCATGATTTTCTTTTGATGACCAACCAACGTGATCCCTAAACTCATCACATCCCTGGGGAAGATAAATGCGCACATTGTTAATTTTTCAACTTAGACTGCTATTGTATGGTATTCAACTGTGAGTCAAAGCTACATAGTGGTCTGGGCTACAGGCTTTTAATGTGGAAGCTACATTGGAACCTCAGCTCAGCACTGTGAAGTTTATATAGGCACTGTTCAACTTCTCAGTGAGCAGTGCAATTACATGGCAAGTGTCATGTAATTACACTGCATGTGTCTGCACATCTGAGAATGAGGCCAGTATCTTTTGCACTACGATAATCTTTTATTGTGGCTTTTAAGGATGCCCAAAGAAAAGAGACACTTCTCTCGTAAAATACTTCAGGTGGCTTTCAGGACAAAGTTATGTATAAATACAAGATTTTGGGATCACATTCCACTTCCTAAAGAGGTGCCTAAAGAAACCCTTTGCATATTGACCCATACCCATCATGCAAATGAACTAGGAGCAGCTGTTTAAATTCTGCTGCTGCTAGTGCTGCTGACCTAGTAGAAACTTGTGGGTTCTGATGACAGTTCCCAAGCTATAGGCTGAGACTCCTAGTGATACCACGCAGATAAAAGTAAGGTTGCATACTCAAGAATATTGTTTACAAACTTTAGAAAACCACTGCTTTCTGTAAGAGGAATTACTTGTGTTTGGCAACCACCAGGACAAGAATGTTGTTTGCAGGGTGCCAAGAAGACCTGTTCAAGATGGCAGTACCAATACAGGCCATGCTTGCCTTCAGAAAATTGTTTTACTTCTATAGGCTTTTATCCTGATGAAAAGTCATTTCTTGCAGGACACAGAGAACCCCCCGCCACTTAGAAGAAAATTCCACATCTTCCTAGAACATGTCTGGAAAAAGTACCAATTAGGTAGTGGAGGCAAAGTGGTTATTTTCCTATACATACATTGAAATGGGTCATATTCTCCTTCAAATTCTAGCCCATTGGTGTTACTTCAATTGGTCTTAAAAGCAGGGAAAAAAGTGATGCCACACGTAGGTAGCAGGGTATTTGCCCTTTCATGGGATGCTCTAATATAACATCATCAGCTGCTAAACCAGCTGGCTTAACCCCAGGTACCATGTTTGTACTCAGGGTAAAGTTTTGGAGTTGAACATAGCGTATTATTTTACCTAGAAATTCCCTAAATGCAAGTTAAACATGCCCAGTACTAACTTACTCAATAGTCATCCTGGCAACTGATTCAAGAGAGTTGTAGCCTGCTGCTGTGAAATTATCCTTATATCTTTCCATCTTAATAGCTTGTAACCATTCGCCTACGGAGCAGAAAGTGGTAAAATCGGGAGTGTTCTGGTCCAGAAGAGGGCTAATTGGTCTATGGAGAAGGAAAAAGGAAAGTAAGTTGTTTCCAAAGAGTGTAAAACATCAGGGAGTATTTAGCAAGGTGAGAGTCAAGTAAGTTTGGGGTATTAAAAATGTCAAAGCTAGAAAGTAACAGGCCTTTATGTACAGTTTTGATTATTTTGTGAATAGCTCTTGACTACTCTGTAGCTCACAATATGTACTTCCTAGGCTTATTCATGTAAAAGATGAAAGGTCAGAGTGAGCAAAATCAGCCTAATGGACTATGTTACCAACAGAAAATCAACCTTACTGCCTTGCACGACAGCATCTGCAACTAAAGTTGCTGAGCAACGTAAAAATGCTATTCTTTTAAGCGTGATAGAAAATATAGTAGTAGCTATTCCCATTATTCAACTGGATGGGACAAAACAAAGACAAGGAAAGAGCAGAGACACAAAGTAAGTTGGTTTAAGGTCACACAGTAAATCAGTCAGTAGAAGAACCAGGAGCAGAACACAGGTCAGTTGATTCCCTAGAGCAGTGATCTAGCTAGCAGATCAAAAGATTACCACTATTAAACAATTCATCTAAAATTTATGAAGAAGCCATTAAAAGCTACACCATGAAATACAATGCGATGCAATCACTGAAAGGAGTTAAAGCCAGAAAATGAAAGGTAAAAATCTAGAGTGTAGCATGTCAAAGTACATTGGCCAAGCATGAGTATTATTAATCGCTATTTCTACCATAGCAGTTCCTAGGGCAAGGGATGCATCATATAAAACTACAATAGATGATGACCCTTGCCCTTCAGACTTCACAATTTTAAGAAACAAGGAAAACAAGACTGCTAGTGGTGGGAGTGTGGAAAGAGTGACGAGCTGGCAGTAGTTTACAGAGAAATGCGTTGGTTCCATGATATTTACTTTCTTTATTTTGTTTTGTTTTGTTTTGTTTTTTAAAAAGTACTTTTTGGCTTTGTTTGGCATGGTAAAAAAGAAGGGCAAGTGAAGGAAGGAAAGAACAGGGAACAGAAGGAAGGAGGAACTGAGAGACACATGGCGTAGGTGTGAACTGAAACCAGCCACCAAGCAGAACATCCAGAACCCAGCCACATGCACCATCATAAGAACACACCCTAAAGATTTTCTTACCTGCTACAGGTTCCCAGTGGGGTTTTCAAGCTGTTTGGGTTTCTAATCATTTTGTCCAGAATACCAACTATCTGCTCAAACTTTGGCCTTTCACCACGTTCCTTCTGCCAACAATCTAGCATCAGCTGGTGCAGTCCTGCTGGGCAATCCATGGGTGCTGGCAAACGATAGCCTTCTTCAATTGCTTTTATAACCTAGTAGCCAACATAGTAAATTATTTTTCATCAAGGGATATTTAAGGAATATGTATTGCTACCCAGTTCAAGAAATAAAAGAAAAAGAATGAAAAAAAATCGATAAACTGAAGTTTGCCATCAGTATTGCAAAAATATGAGTCTGTTGTTTTGACACTAGCCTTGATGTTTTCAAATAATTTCCCCGACTTTATCTTTGGGCTTATTAAGCATATTGTTTTATATGTGCAGAACATAGCTATATTACCTAGTCAAGTAAGCAGTGGGGAACAACAATTAAATTCACCAAGGGAGCAACAGATAGATTGATAAATGGAGGTATTTCAGAAAGTATTATTACTTGCCCCAAGGCTTTTATGAAAGAGTGTGTGGTAGAAGCAGCTGACTTGTAAATGGATAGGGCTCTGTTCATGCACATATAAAATACAAAAAGCCTGAAGATATTATAAAAGGATCCAAGAAAAATGTTTATCAGACAGAAATTGTTAGGGGGAAAGTTGTGTTCTATGTCTAGCCATGTTATATTAATGATAAAGTAGCAGAAATGTGCCACGTGAGAGAGGAAGAGCTGGCTGAATGGTATGTTAATATATCAGCTAAATAGAAAGTTAGATTTAATAAGAGATGCTGCTAGATGATGATATGATTGAAGGAGAGCATAAATGTCTGAACCAAGAATTACACCCACCTGTCGACTTCCTTAGCCAAGTCAATTTGGATTTAAGTAAAAAATAAAAACGGCTAAAGTAAAATCACAGGAAACTGCTGTAAACCTTGAGGGCAGGATAAGAAAGCACATCAGGAAGCAAGCCAGATAAGAAAGGCTTGTGAAAAAGGCCTAAAACACCATTCATGGGGGATTTCAAGTATACTGACACTGACTGACATAGAAGTATTAGAATTGCTAAGGAAGGGTGCTTGTTCCTGAAGGGTGGTGCATAGGACTGTTTTCTCCCTCGGTTTGTACAGAAAGCAATATTAGAAGCTGTTCTGTATGTAGCCCTAGGAAGTAGATCTGGTATGACAAATAAAGTTGGTGAATATCCAGGGTCTAGTGAAAATGATAACCTCAGATAGAAAATATTCCATAGCGTGTGAGAAAATGCAAAAGCAGTGGACTGCAAAGTAGACAGAACTGTAAAGAGTACAAAATGACCTTCAAAAAGCTGGCTGGAATCCATGATTGTATCAAAACTTTTTGCAGAAAAAAAGTTTTGTGAAAAGAGGAAGCATAGCCCAGTGGTAGGGCACTTACTGCAGGTTTGTGCTGCAAAATGTCCTTCCGACTTCAGGGAAGTTGCCTCGTCTCCCCGGGCCTCAGCTTTCTATCTGAACATTTTGAATGACAGTACTGTCCTACAACTCCAAAATGACTGAGAAATATTCAGTTCCTGCAGTAACAGCTACAACTTGAAGAATGGGTGCAGTGACCTTTTAGAGACAGTTATCTGTCAGACAGGGTGGGGAGAGAGGAATTCTGCAGAACAGGGAAATTGGAAGAATAGTATTATAAAGGAAAGAAAACATTAAAAGTAACCTGTAAGACCTTTTGGAGCAGTATTAAGAGGTAAAACGGAAGAAGAGCTCCTTATGCTTAGAAGCAGCAGTGAAAAAAAGGTGAAAAACAAGGTACAGTGTGTATAGGACTACTGGTCTGCTATGAAAAGTAATGCAGAAATTTATGACCATCTAAAAGGTTTTGCATACTACATGTCATTTACTACAAACAAAGCAGTTTCTTAAGAGGTCAGAATGCAGAGACAACCAATGAGGAATAAGTTAGGTAACAGCAACAGCAACAGAACCACTGAAGTTTCTAAGATCTTTAGAACTGGCAAACCATCTAGATAAGACTATATCTAGAAGTGTGAGGCCTTTTGCTATACTGCAGACTCAGCTTCTTTGATGAGTATTCTGAGCAAAAAGCATGAAACTAGGAAATATAAAATAATGAGTGTAGCTAGAGATGGATAGAACTGCTGGCAATATCCAAAATATTGAGAAAAATATTCTAAAATATTGATAAAGTTTCTTATTTAAAAAAAAAAAAAAAAAAAAAAGTTTGTACAAACCCAGGGCATTTTGAAGGGTACTACAAGCGTCTGCTGTGCTAAGAAAGATGGGGGTGGGGTTCCAAAAATCAGTACTCAGAGATTATGAAAGAGATTGCAGGAATTTATTTTTTTTTAAATAAACAAAGCTACAAAGAAAACACAGCTGGAATCCTTACTAATAGAATTGATTTATATTCTTTACACTTCCCACAATTTGTTTTTAAAATTCTGCTTTTGCTGCAAAAAGAGGAAAAGGAAATACTGTTAAGAGTCAAGTATGCTTTTATTATAATCAGGCTATCTGAGGATGTAAAGTAGATCAGAAGAAGGCCAGATCTGTTCACTGTGTATACTGGTTACCAACAATGAAGTATTAAATACAGGTAACTGAACAATGTAATGTTATCACTCTGCTTCTGGGTATATAATAATATTAAAAATTAATAAACATAATAATGGTAATAAATTGAGGAGTACAGCAAATAAAAACTATGTACGTCTAACCTCTTGCCCTTTTCTGAAGTACTAATCTGCACTCAGGTCGGTAACCAAATGACAGCAAGAAATAGCAAACACCAGCAGTCTAATAGGGGAACAGGGTAAAGTGCAGCGGTTTGAGAGCTACTGTTAATGTCCAGGATCAAGCCAAGGGGAGCTCACTGGTCAGAGAAGTTGCAGGGACTTTGTGTATCATTGGTGTTCAGCTCACTATGCCTCTTCAGGGAGCCTGTAGGATGAGTGTTCTTTTGGTGCACCCTAGCTCCAGGTTGCTGCTAAAAGGAGGGCTTTTGCTTGACATGAGATGGCAACACAAATTTGTATCCTCCATCAATCTAAAACAATGACTTAAAGGAAGAGGGGTAGAACTAAAGAAATGACACCTAAAGATCCAAAGTCAGGGAGACATATGTTTTAGGAGACTTGATCTGGTCTATGAGTACACCCACATCCACTTTTAGGCAAAATGATATACTTAAGATACATGAACTGCCTGAGTGTGTATGCAAAATTAGAAGAGGTACATTTAGCATTTTTTTATTCCGGCTAAATACTCCCATTGGTAACCGTGAAGCACAATAAATAACTAATCATGAGAGGATTCTACATTTTTGCAGCATGGATTTATCTATGGGATTGGTAGGACGTGTATATGTTTTGGGAGGACATGCTTGAAGATCACAGCGTATAAGAATACCTGAAATTATTTTACCAAGCAATTCGTGCATCTTTTAACTATGTGCTATTGAAGATGATTATGTAACATGCTAAAAAGAGATGAAACTTCAAGAAGTGGTAATTAGCTGTTTTATGAAAATGTTCATTCATGCGCTTTACTTGCAGTTTTCAATAGAGGGAATACTTTTAAAAATCCAACAAGAAGCATGAAGACACCTAAATTTCTCCCCTATTTAAAAGTTTTTCCTTATTGTTCCCTGAAAGATAGGTAAGGTTTGCCTTTGAGGCATCTTATATTCCTGTCAGACTTCTTTTATGTTTGAATCTAGTACAGAAGGAAGGTGTCAAAAGAAATGAAACTCTACTGGGTGTCTAGGGAATGTAAATATTTCTCTTTCTCTGCCCCAAGGACTTGTTTGCCCATATTTTGACAGTCCATGAAATCTTTGACACTGAGACCTGTCAAATATTAACAACTTTGCACTGTGCCAAACTGACTCATCATTTACACTTTTATCTTTTTTTTTCAACTTTGATGTCGATCATTCAATCTAAAAAAAACCCAAACCAAAAATGAACCAAAAAAACCATCCCACTCAGGCTCTACCTGAAGAACTTTAAATGAGAGTCTGACATCTTTCTCACTTGCATGGCTTCTTCCTGTGTACTTTCTATATTAACAGATACTTCTGTCAGAAATCAAGATTAACACACATCTGTTCTATTAATGCTGACCTGTAGCTCTGGGTCATATTTTATGCAAACAAGGGTAATGTTAAATCAGCATAATTAACTTGAAAAAGCCAAAGTAGGTCATTAACTGCCACTTAGGTTTTTAACAACTTTTTTCAACTGCTTAATCATTCCTCTGAGGTCAAAAACCTCACAATTATTTTTTTATTGGAAAAAAAAAAATAATTCCTTCTATGCTGAAGTGTAATAAAGTGATGACCACATATTACTATTTTTGATGTTCCAATTTTACTTAACACACAGGACAGAAACTTACAACATCCACCTGGCAGATTAACAATTTAGAGATTGGGGTAAAAAGTGAAAGCTCTCTCATTTTGTGAGAACCCTACAGTATTTTGATAAATCTTATTTCTAAACCATTTTATGCATGTATAGTGAAAAACATACATATGTATTTACAATATGTAATTTTTGTTTTTCTAACACACACACACACATGCTTACAAACAAAGTACAACCTACATCTTGATTTGACATGTCCCAGTAAGGCCGTTCTCCATAAGACATTACTTCCCACATAACTATTCCATAACTCCACACATCACTGGCTGATGTAAATTTGCGGTACTGGATGGCCTCTGGAGCTGTCCATCTCACTGGAATTTTTCCACCCTGTATAAAAACAAAACAAAACAAAACAAAACAAAACAAAACAAAACGAAAATTTTCTTTTTTTGCCACAAAATTTCCATATCATCTTCTGTGGAGTGCATTTGTAATTATTTCCATCAACATCAAAAGCAGTACTTATATCATGTACTATAGTCGACCGATTGCAGAATTTTCAAAGGAGTCTAAGGAAGTTTAGGCTCTTAAAACGCTTAGCCCATACAAACTTAAATACCTGTCTAAGCTGAGTTGGATGCATTTCTCTGGAAGTGCTTATCTCTCTATTGATTTTAAGGGGCTGCTTAGATGTCTGATTTACACTAGTCATTTAACTCCTGGCTGGACGAAGCTAGAGGAGAAGAATCTTATCCTGTGCATATAAATCCCATCGACTTGTCATACAACCCCCCTGAAATCTCAGTCTGATATTTTAAAATCAGGATCCCACTTAGAGCCCAGCAGCAGGAGTGACAGCTGTGAACGCCAGTGCGGTTTCCTGGATCCCTGCTCCTGTTGGAGCAGATTCCAGGGGCCTCTCCTTCCCTCAGTATGAGCAAATAGGCACAGCGAGGCCACACGGGTGGGAAAGTGGAGCTGGCTCAACAAAAGAATAAAGAGCAGAGTGTGCCTGATGAATGCTTATTTAAGAAAAGTGTCCCACCCAAAAGCAAGGGAAAATACATGAGTTGAGCTTTGTCACAGTCTAGCCTCAAGCTAGTCAACCTTTTGGTGAGATAAAATCTAGTCTGAAAAATAGTAATAGCCTAGAAATATTTTAATTGACTCACAGTAAACAAGATGATTACAATTTTTATGGGTAAAACTTCCATATTTGTTCAAACAGAAAATCATAAGGAAGGGAATAATGCAGATAGAGTGCAAAACTTTCAGAAATTTCTCAAATCAAAATGTATGTTCTTACAAAAACATCAGTTCCTAATTAGAGCCAGATTTCTACACAGACTCTTTTCCTTTTGACTGGTTAACATTTCTCAAGCAATTAATGTATTTCTCTTATCTACACTCTCTAGAAGATACGCTTCTTCTGAATAACCACATCTCAAAACGACTAAACCCCACTGATTTCTCTTACGGTAGTAGTGTAGACAGCCTCTGGATCATCTTCTATAACTCTGGAAAGGCCAAAGTCTGACACTTTACAAACAAGGTTGCTGTTGACAAGAATATTGCGTGCTGCAAGATCCCTGTGTACATATCCCATGTCGGCCAAATATCTCATTCCAGCAGCAATTCCTCTCAACATTCCCACTAGCTGAATGACTGTAAATTGCCCATCATGTTTCTGGAGGGAAGAAAGGAGCAGCAATTCTTGTTAGTAAGCTGAGAAGAGAAATAAGAATTAGTTTTACAACTTTAGCTTTCTACTTATTTACTTATTCATCCTGGGGCAAAGAAACTCACTTCAAACGCAAGTTTTATGTTTTTCAGAGATAAAGCAGTACATCCAGTTAAGAAATGCATAAGTAGTTAATGTACTAGAAGTAACAGAACTTGTTAATCTCTATAAATTTCTGGCTAAGTCACGGAAAGTCTTTTCTAAGAGACATTACCTGATGCACAGCTCTTCATTGTTTGCCTCTATGCTCTTCATCTCTCAGCATAATTATTTGTATCAAGAAAATAAGTATTATCTCATTCTGGAACCCTAGCTACTGAAAATTTTATTCATAGCATCAAGTTTATCAAACAAACATAATCTTTCTGTTTTCTATAGAGTGTTTATATATCATCTCACTGTCTTGTACACCCAGTAAGGAGTCAGAACTTCCCAGTTCAGAACACACACTCAAACAATGCTAAATTGTTGTGAACTTGCATTTCTTTTTCCTTTGTTCTTCTCATAAACACAACCACAGTTCATTTAGGGATTCTTGTATGCTGATTTCCATCATGCTGACATAATAAAATTCTGTTCCCAAAAGGCAAAAAATTGGGCTTCAGGTATCAGTGGGTTTAACTTCAGCTGGTGGCAGTAAAAAACCCACCATGTCTATACCACATTAAATTCCTAGAATGTTCCCATGTGATCCTGCCTGTTTCTCTCATTTCTGATCTGGTTTTGCTGAAATAACACAGAGAACTGCTAGTATTTGTTAAGCTCCATTTCAGCCTGAAAACCAGTTTAATTATATGAATAGCATGCGTGTATACATATATATGCATATATATAAACCCCTATTTTTAAAAATGACAATATATAATAAAATATATATGTCATTTAAAATACATTTATATATGTTTTCATTCTGATACTCACCCTAAGAAATGCATCTAAGGCCCCATTCTCCATGTATTCTATTACAATCATGACTGGTTTCCCTGAAAGAAAAGAAAACTTTCTTTTGAGAAACTGTGACACAAATGCAGTGCCTTTTTTTGATAAAACACGTTATTCCTTTGAAGGACTGAATCATTGAGACAACGAACATTTCTGAAGCCTCCAGCACTGTTACTGAGATCTAATAATTTCTTAAACGTCTTCATGGAACGTGGTCATGATTCACAAAATTAAACGATACAAATCAAAGTGTCAGTGTGTTCTCCTAACTACTGCTGTGTGAACAGGACTCTGGAATAATGACACTTCAGATAATATGAAAGGACATAAGAAACCATATCCCTCTGCATAGTCTTTGAGTCTAGATGAAACTAGAAAAATACTATATTTCAAAGTACTTAATCTTTTAATCATGCGTACATCTTAATTTTTTTCCTCAGGTTGCAGCATAAAGTATTTTTTTAGTTAGTTACGCATCAGGAGAAAATCCATTAGGAGTGTGCAGCCTGTTTATAATTTGAATCTTTGATCATGAATAAGCAAAAGTAATTTCTGCCATTATGTTATTATTTGACTGACAGACCAAGATGCTGCTTACCTCTGGTAACAACCCCTTCTAGGTGAACAACATTGGGGTGGTCAAACTGTCCCATGATGCTTGCTTCACACAGGAAATCTCTCCTCTGCTTTTCAGTGTAGCCAACTTTCAGAGTTTTTATGGCTACTGCAACATCTCTCTTGCCAGGAAGCTTCAGACGCCCACTGCACACTTCACCAAACTCTCCTAAAATGAAGCAGATCAACACTGAATTGTTCCAGCTATAACATCAATATCCTTTTTAGGCCTTGATTCAAGTAGCCACCTAAGTGTGTGTTTAAATTTAACATGTGAATGTTCATATTTGAAACAGATTACTTAGGAATACAAAGACAGGCACATGCTCTAAATGAACTGCTGACTAAGTACCTTATGGAGTAAACTCTTCACATTAAGCCAATCTACAGGACCTGAATTTTTGAAGGATCTGAACCTTTTAAAAGACTTGTTAGTAATTTGTTACTTTTTTTTTTTCATAAATAGGAAATAAATATGAAGTGGCTTTCATAAGAAAATACTATTACGGAAAGAGTAATACCACTTCTTAGCAAAAAAGTCATTCTGTTCTACATGGTTTCCTTGCTATCTTTAGATCCAATGGTTTGGGTTTTTTTAATTTCAAAATGCATCTCTTTCAGACCTGCCTTTAATTTAACATCGTTATGGTGTTAAATGAAGCACTACATTATTACCTTCAAGCAGGATAATTTACTTTGCAGATTATGAAATGAAAGGTGTGACTTATAATAATTTTGTTACATTAAACAAACACAAGCAAATGCTGGAAGTTTGTAAAAGGCTTCTAAACTAACAGACAAGTGGAACTTGAAGAAGAATGTGAAAAAAATGGCCGAACAGCCAGCAAGAATACAAAAAAAAAAAAAAGCCTCAACAATTATAATTTGGGAGAGAAGTAATTGGACTCTATCAGACAGGAAAGAAGATGGAAGCATGCAAGATGTGGAGCTGAATGGCAAAACATCTATCTCACTATAATTGAGGTTATGAAAGATTTAAGGATTGTCCCTTGCCTCATAGCTGTGTCAGCAGAGAGAGAAAGAAAGACCCCCTATTCTATAGCCAGGAAGAAATATCTCTTGGGATATATAGGAGAAAAGGGTAATAAAATAGGAGGACATCTCTTTAAAAAAAGAAAGATTCATCACAAAAATATTTAATAATCTGATACTTTGAAAATTTATCTGGAGTATGCGAGATATAGATCGAAGTCCCTCCTCCAAACCAAATCAAGTCTGAAATTTATCTCCTGCATACCTGTGGAGAGCCTTAATAATAAGCTATTGAGTATACACAAGTATGCAGACACACCTACATCCAAGACACGTTTTAGGGTGAGTGCTAACTAACACAGAGAGTTTGATTAGAGAATTCCTTTGGGACACAGACTGAGGTCCTGAGAAACCTGGTGGGATCAGGACTTAAGTGCACATACACATACTGGCTGGCAGTAGAGAGAGGTACGCTTGGAAATGGGGCTGAATGCCTGAAGAGCAGATGTTGAAGTGTCTTAACGGATGAGAAATCTTGTTTAGGATACTATCATCATTCCAACAGTACTGATTTCCTGTCACCTCCAACAGCAGAGATTAGAGGAAAAAAGCAGTACCTGGGCCTCAGCTTCACAGTTCTCCAGCCAGAAGTGTAGAACTTTGACCAGATCTTAATATTTCCAACCGACTTCTTTGGGCAAATCTCCACTCAGCATGGTTCATTTTACAAATCTCATAGGAGATAAATGCATACAGGATCGAATTCCTCTCTCTCCCATTCTATGCTAGCTGAATTAAGGTCAGCTCCAATCAACTCCATATACCTCTGTTAACACCATGCTGTACCTGAGCTCACTGGCCAGACAAACTGTTCCAGCCTGCACAAGTGAGGCATTAGCCTCAACCATCCTTGGGCACTGCAGTCGTGGTCTGAATATCCATGCCATAGCTATGAATACCATGAGGCACAGCTGTCACACACATAACAACCAGCTGCTCACTCCCTTAGCTTGGTGCCTTAACTTCCCTCCTGCACTTCATTACAAATATGGATGACTACTAATGAATTCACCTCTCACCTCACTCACAGCTCCTAGCCTCAAGAACTTACTGAAGGGTAGCGATTTTCTCTAGCAGTACCTTCCAAAATTGTTTTTGTTCCACACCGAAAACAAGACATGAGCGTAAGAGTGTTTGTGTGTGTATGTGATACTTCAGAGCCAGGTAATTAGGATACTTGGCACGGGAGACACTAAGGCTTAACTCGCTTCCAGCTCTCTGTGATCTGATTTTGGTTGATTTCCAAAAGCAGATCACTCACACTTAGGCAAACCAGGAACTTGAACTTGTATGTTATGCATTTCAGGCCAGGATGATAGCCAACGAACTACTTTTATTCCCAAGAAAATAATATATTCGGCTGAAATGATGCCTCAAAATGATCCAGAAAATATGACACCAAGAGCCAGAATACTGCACAGCCGCACAGCCACTAGCTCAGCGTGTCAACAAGGAAGAGGCTAAAACAAAGGATGTGTGGTAGAAACAAGGACTCAACAGAGTGGACAACATACTCTGTATCTGACAGGTGGCCGCAGCGGGATGGTAATGAAAACGTTGGCAAGGAAAGCACATATCCCTCATGCAAATTGAGCACAAGCATACTTGCACCCTGTTTGTATGAGAGAGACATGGCACTACTCAATAGTTGATATGGCCAGCATCGTGGATGCGTATTGAGACTGCTAAGTGGCTTTTCTGGTGCTGTCTCTAGTAGAAATTCTATATTCTTCTTTGATGTATGAGTTTCAGCTGCTTCTTTGGGTCTTTAACATTCTGTTGCTCCTGGACTGCATTTCATTTCACTCCTATTTGCTATCTACATCAACAGGTTAAAGACACAGTTAAACCCCATACACAATATGCTTTCACCATAGCGCTTCTAATTATTTTTCTCCAGAATGACTACTGACACAGATTAGTTTTTTTCGCTATCAGTTATACTCATTAAAATCAAGAATAAATTCATCTGCAGTCAACAAAATTAACATTCCGGAATTACTCTGTCGTAACAGTAAAATGTTTTAAACTGTATTTGCAACTGAAGCGTTTTCACCATTTTGCTCAGAAGGCATCAGCAAAGTCCAGCTGGGTATATATCTCTGTGCTCTGGATTGTTGCTATGCTCATAGTTTTTTAACTCAAAGCAAAAGATAAAGCTCAGTAATTTTTCTATGCTAATCTTAAATTTAAATCTTATATATTGTGTATTTATTAGAAGAGTTGCTGCCATTCTAGCATCACAAAAAGTACTAGTTAGCAAGGGCTGGATTCTTATGCTCTTACTCATCTGGAGGAATAATTTGCTCAGACAGTGTTGTTAATTTCAACAGTACTTTCCTTGATTAAGACATGATTCAACATGAGTGAGGTTACTTTAAAGAGGCATTGTGAATTCAAAGTATAAAGACCTTTTTACTGGTAAACCAGCTTATTTTAAAGATATTTCTTCTTCTCTTTTTAAATAATACCACAGTATGTAATTTACAGTGCATACCAAACTACAGGGTGATTTAAAAGTATTCTACTAATACTTTTATAAAACAACAGGAAAGCAAAAGAACATTTCCTCCAGGAATCCAAAGTATTTGATATTTTTCTTACCCATGGAAACTTAATTTCACTACATGGAGTAGTGCAATAAAAATGTCACATATCTTATTAATGCAAACAAATGAAACTGCCTTTTTAGAGCATGAACACCATGGCTTAAGTAGGTGGTAGACAGTTCAAGAGGAAGAAAAGCAATGTAAAGCTGGTGCAATTACAATCAGTCATGAGAAGTTAAACAACAACTTTTTGTATTCATAAAATATCAAAAAGAAAAATGGTAGAACAAAAAACAGCCTTAGGGCAGACTTTGTTATACAGAAACAAGACCTTCCTAGTCTCTATTTAAGATTTTGTGCTGCAGCCAGTTTTCCTTACTCACAGGAACAAAACTCAGAGGTCAAAATACCCTCTTGCAATAGGAAAGCGAGTAAAATTTGCACTCATGCCTAACGCCTTTCCTCTGACAGTAAATAATAGGCAGCAAAACCGGCCCCTACCCCCAACCACATTTTTAACACCAGATACAGAATTAGAAACCCATAAGCTTTCAATGTCAAGCAAGACTCTTCATTTACTTATTTATTTGTTTTTTGTTGTTTTTTTCCCCCCGCTGTTTGTTTTTACATTTTAGAAGCGAGTGCAGCTTCATTGCTCTTAACCACTCTGGCAAATGAAAAAAGTTCTTCTATACTTGAGGTATAATTATTTGCCTGTCATTATGATGTATGAGTTTCGATCCCAGCTAAATGGAACAGTTGAATCAGGAAGCCACGGCAGCCTTACCTGCACCAATCACACGCTCAATTTTAATACAAGAGGCATCTAGCTCCTTGGCGAATTGATGGACAGCTCTATTTGGGTCCTCGTAGGTTTCAGGGTCAATGTAGGTTTTGGTGCCTGGAAATTTAACTGTAATGATGTAAGAAAGCATGACTGTGATGAAGCAAAGGCACTTATTGTGCAGTCAGCCCAGGAATTTCATTATGCAGAGTGCTCCTTGGAAGACTGAACCTGCTTCCACACTGCTTGAGTCAGAGACTCTCTGAGAGGCAACTTCAGTTTTAGGCATCATCTGCAAGCATGCTGACACAAGTACACAATCCCATCTCTAAAAATGACTAACATTAGCATCTGCATCTCCACCTTGAAGTGAAAGAAGTAATAAATATTAAATAGTGCTCAATGGAATAAAATCCAAGGGTTGAGTGGAAGCAAAAATAAAGCAGGGGAAGGGGTCTAAGAGCAGCAGAGGAGATGAAACTTTCTTTTCTGTGTAAGGACAGCTTATCCTCTTTTCCCAGGTTGTGTAAACAGCATTTCTTTATGTTATCTCTGTCTTCTAGTGGGATTTGAAAGGCTCCTCCACCTACTT
Organism: Leptosomus discolor; assembly: GCF_034619465.1. Classification (NCBI taxonomy): domain Eukaryota; kingdom Metazoa; phylum Chordata; class Aves; order Leptosomiformes; family Leptosomidae; genus Leptosomus; species Leptosomus discolor. The sequence continues at coordinate 84,693,395 of NC_141392.1, read as the reverse complement.
CTATTTGTTTAAATTATTGAATATAATATTATTTGCAGATTGTGGCAATAGCCAAGCTAAACTATTCACAGGACTTAGAATATATGTCCATAAGTGTGTTTCTCGTGCTAGAATATGAACATGAGAAACACTTCTAGTCAACTTGTGAAAGCATAGGAAGGGAAAGTGGCACAACTATTCCCTCTCTCAAGCACCTAAGTGAATAATACGCAGCAACTTGGTTTTTGCTCCCTCTTTCTGCAGTACAGCAGTGCAAGTCAGGTAGTGTGCTGGACTGGCCAGAATGTAGCTTTTTCCCTTATTTTGCTGCTGATTCAGGAAAATTATTTTTCGCTCTTCTGGTGAGAGTAGAGTAACCCCAGAAATCTATTAATCAAGCAATTATTATGAAATAAATTTGGCTCACAAGGATTACAGTCTTGAGTTTTAATTAAATCAGTGAATTAAAACTCAAAGCAAGATGAAAATGCAAGAACATTCCTCTGCTAATTGATATACTGATATACAAGACTAGGATCAAAAGTCAATACAAAACATAAATAATTTATGGTTGCTTTGTAATCTTTTAATTAAACATAAAATATTTAAAATTTGAAAATATATTGAAAAAAATTTACTAATCATGTCTATTTATGTTTCAGATGGCATTACTGACCAAAAAAACCCCAAACTCTCATAAGAAGGAAAAACATAAAGAATTTGTGCGAGTAATCTAATGAATTTACAACTAGAAAAATTATTTGAAATGTGGCCAAGATGTTATTATCTGCTATATTATGTGTTTAAACAGATGTTCTTCCAATTGTATTGATAATGCTACAAATATCTAAAATGATAAATATTCTTAAAAAAAGACTAGAGAAAATGAGACAAAAAATAGGTTAACCTGCTGTAATAGTGCTTTCAGGCAGGGAGATGGAGAAGGAGCCATTCTCTTGTGTTTGTGATAAGGGGACTGGATTTGAGGTAAACTTGCAATTCTCAAGTGGGCCTCTGATGGTTCTTTATTCAAGCTGTCATAAAACATTTTGACAGGCCAGAGCTATTCTGGCATACCAACATGAAATAATGCTGGTCTGGATTTGAAGACATTGTTAGAAGAAAATGGTAGGAGGAAAGCAAATGTAAATCTGAATTGCTTGACTAAACTCATCCATTGTACTTGTATCTTCAAATGTAGCACGAGGTCACAGAGAGTTGAGGGGGACTGAAATGACATATATGACACTCTATTAAATACAGTGCTTTAAAACCTGCTTTTAAAAAAGTTACTTGCAAGTTTTTATGTTAAGTAAGTGTTTGTTGTAAGTTACATTTTTTAAAACCCAGTCTGGTACCTCAGCACAGAAGAAGGTTGTCTAGATGTTATGAAGCAAAAGGACACCAAGCTGGTGTTTACAGCTCTGTGACGAAGCTGGTGACCACAGCACTGGGTTCCACCTCATTCAGTACATGGTCATCAAATAAAATTAAATACTACACTTTCAATCAACAGATAATTAAAAACTAACTTGGCAAAAAGTGACTTATATTTGGTGCTATGATTTTAAAATACTGTATGCTAACTGTTCTGATGTTTTTCTGGATAACCAGATTTCTTGAAAGTGAAATGAGGGAAATAAACACTTATAAGGTCTTCTTTTGATCCACCATTTCTGGATCAAATATTAATCATTAAGTAGCAGCTTTCACATTAATTAGTTTGTACCCTCACTGAAACAAAATTGTCACCAACAATGGAGAGAACTAAAGGAATTATTTAGCTACCATATTCCTTTTGTTTATATGCTGACATAAAAGAATACATAGTTGATCTTTTCCTTCAAGGACATAATGAGGATTTTAAAAGTGAAGGCAGTAGCTCTGCTAAAGACGTGAAAAGCTTATAATGCATCTAAGAGAGGCAAATTTCACTCCCAGAATAGCAAATTTTAAGTAACATCAGATTTTTGATGAGTTCTTTAAAATCGGCTGCATTGCCAAGTGCATGACAAATAATTCTTGTCCCATTATTATTTTCCACCTTTCTTGCATAGATTATGAATTGATTGACTAAAGCTGCAATGATGTCACTACTTAGTTTAATACTCACTGCATCTAAACAATTTAGGTAGCAACACACCCAAACTCAGGGAGCATGAACAAATTCCAGCTGATCTGACTTTTTCCAGGCAGAGGGTTGAAACAGAAACCTTGATGTGATTTTGAGTGGAGCTTTGGCCAGAGCTACTCATTTAAAGAGGCATGCATTGAGAAGATTGTGTGAATTTGTGACTAGTGGCTACTTCATTCTCCATGTGACACTAGATTCTGATAATAGTTCATGATTTTAACAGACATAAAATAAGATAAACCATATTGCTTTCATAAAAAAATAAATCTGATGGATTTTAGCTGCATCTGCAATTATTGGTAGACAACAAAGCCTGCATACACCATAGTACGACTAAATGACAAGTTCTATTGATACGAGAGTTATCAGATACTGGAGAAGACTGGAAACCCAGGCATTATGTTCAGTTTATTCTATTATTGATTTTTCACTTTTGGATGCTAAAAATAATTTTGCAATTTAGTTTTACCATATTTCCTGAGTTAATGACTGATTCTAAAAGAAATCAAAATATTTTTAATCTATCATGTCAAAATGATATTGCATCTGAAATGATAAAAGGTTAAACAAGAAATTTTTAAAACAGTATTTTGATAAAACTGAAACTATTCTTGCATAAGCCTTCCTCTGCCCTTAAATTTTCAGTTGTCATTAACCCAAGAAAGATGTATTTTATTGAATTTTCCTAGGGTTCTAACATAAGTTCAGATGGTAGCCGTGATTTTAACAAGAGAGGCTTTAGGTGCTACTCTTAGTTAGGTAAGTGATTCGAGAACAGAGAACAGTAATGAAGTAGCTCACCTTTCCTTTCATATTAAATACTTTTAAGGACATTACGTTTTGTCTTATCAAGATTGGTGCTACAGTATTCACAGTAGCAGAAAACAGCTTTTGAGCAGAACAGCTTCATTGTTAGGGTGATGCAGTGACCCAGACTTTCTTAATCTGAAGTTTGTCTGAGGTAAAGATCATAGAGTCACTTAGCCAAAGGCCTCTCAAATACTGCGCCTCAGAGGGATCATTAGGACAGTGTGAAACATATTCAAAGCAATCAAAAGAAAAAAAAAGGCAGATTGAAAACATCATTATATGATACACATGTATAGAAATAAAACCGTCTTAGTAACGTTGACTTTAACCTGCATTTTTCTTGTGTAGGTCTCATTTTTACAGTGTTTAACTTCCCACTTGCTATTTACACAGCATTTTTTAAATTTCTTATGGCTTTATCTTTCATGGAGTGTTTGTTTAGTATTGTCTACACTATTGCAGTTGGGAACTTTTGAAAGAGGGGCGAAAAAGCAAAACACTTACAATGAAAGTAAAGCTCTTCATCTCCTTCTTGATCAGCTTTGCTATATCCACAATGCCTGAAAAAAATGACACCAGTTTTACTGGTAAATAATGATTTACTTCCTCATGTCTAAAGTCCTGACAACATCAGTTTTGCAGGCTGGGATTTTCAGACACTGAGCACCTAACTCCTGTAGGCCCTTTGAAAGTTTCAGCTACAATTCTCTTGACGGCAGAGTTTTAAATAAACCATGAACAGCTGCAATCAAAAGGCTTTTGTATCAAATACCAGTTGGGACAGGTCCTAAAGAGAAAATTCTAGTGCTGGTGAAAAGCTTCTATGGATAAAACAGAGGATTAAAGAACTTGAAAGCAGAATAATGTTTTACATGAGAGTATTCTTACACTTACTGCTGTGCCTCTTTTTCTTGAATGTAAAATCATTTAAAGGCTGATCAGATAAAGTGTCAGACTTCTCCACGTGAGAAAACCAAACAGAAAGAGGGACTTTGAGGTGTACAGGTAAAGAACCTGCTAGGGGTTCCTTTTACAGCACATTTACATAGGACAAAAAGAACATCTTGATTTAAGTGTGTCTTGCCAAAGTAAGAGGACAAACTGTATAATTGATAATGGGATTTAAATGAAAATTGTCCTTACTAAAAATGGCTCCTGTTTCAGTTTTTCAAATTACTATCCCAGATTAGACTATGTTTCAAGAGTTCACAAGAGTGAGGTCAGATGCGCTTATGCCTATACAAGGTGCAATACCTTCGCCCGATGATGAATCCAAACACCATGAAGACCAGAATGATGGTTCCTGCCACAGCAACCACAGCTATTATAATAACAGGATTCTGTTCACTGGAAACAGCTGTGGCTACAAACAGAGCATAGAGCAGAGATTAGTTTAACATTATTCCCTACAAAGGAACTGCAAAAAATTAAGTCAACTATCATGAATTGTAGACTCTTAGTTTACCTTTGCCCGAAACTATTACATCAATAAAGTTAGTCTAAAGAAGAGTCTCCATTGGAGGAGCTATGCTGGAACTGACTTGGCCAAAGTACTACAGCCATTAGCTGAAAGTCAGCACCAGCCACTTCCAATCCCTCCTACTGCTGCACTGTCTTCTGTTTTGCCCAGTGGTTGGCTACTTCCTAAAAGGGAAGACCCGGATATCCCAGTAAGGGGGGGAAAGCAGGAGAATAAATCCTGAAGAGCTCTGCATCTAGCCTCCCCTCTAAAACTTGTTCATATGACTTTGGTAGTACCCAAGGAAATAGTGTCTTAACTATAACACTATCTATTAACACAGATTTCCTAGTTAGCATATTTCTATCTCTACTGCTATTAATCATTGTAAATTGCCATTATTACTTACCATTTGTTTCTGTTGGCAACAAAAAGGTGCTTCTGCATATATAAAATGGAATTGTCCATGCTTCAGAGAATTTACATGCTAAAATATCCACACATTACCGCTCTTTTTATTCAGATATGCCAATGGTATTAATATATGCAAATGTATGTGTGTCACATTAATGTAAACTGGGGATGTAAATACTTAGCCTGAGAAACCCATAGGTTTGTTAAATACATTGCTTGCCCGACATCTAATGAGGGTGGCCATGTACCCAGTTGCATTAAATGAGCACAGCTCTATTGAACTCTGTGGAGCTATGCTGGCATGCAACAGTGAGGATCTAACCCAAGAGACCGAAACTAAAGCAGGAGACATCAGGCAGTGATGCTGAGCAAGGGACTGTGAAAGTGTGAGTCATCTGGAAGCTGCAGGGAGATAAAAGAGACACGGAAAAAAAAAGGAAACCCAACTGACAGCTGATTAACTAAATTGTAGATGGTGTGTTAATATGATGAACTGCTGGTAGTGGTAACTCAACAGGAATGTCTACACGAGGATTTTATGAATTCCACAGAATCGGGTTCCTGCTGCAGGCTTCAGAGGTTCCCATAGAAACAAATAAACGAGTCTTTTCTTTGCTCTGTCTTGGGAGAAGCGAGCCAATCAACATGATTTATTGTCACGGACACTGACCTGTACCAACTGCTTCCCCCTCAAAATAACAAACCCCCTGTTGTACTACACAGATATAGAATAATCTGCACTGGAGGGAAAGTCCACCTCCCTCCATTAAATTTTATTTCCTAAAGAAACTTTGTGATTTTTCTATGTTCTATATAAAGCAGGAGATGAAGATCTCATTATTCATATCAGTCCTTCACTTGAAAAGAACAAATGCTTATCTTTGAGTAACCATAACTTTCTGAGATATCCAGGTCGATAGGATGCTACTGCAGGCCTGCATATATCCCACTTATGGAACTTTTAGGAAATCGGTGGTCACTATCCAGTGCAAGAGCATAGGGGCATAAGTATTACAACTCAGTTCCTGTAAGATCACCAGACCATCAAAGCAGACAATCCCATACAATGACAAATTTATGTAAAATAAAGTATTTCCTAAAACTGTTCCCTTCTCTCTTTGAACTTCAGTGCAAACCTCACCTGGAAGTCAAGAAAAGGCAGCATCCTGTCACAATGGCCAGGGTGCAAATCTGTATCTGCCTAACAGAGTTTGGAAAAATACACAGCCCAGCCTGTCACCTAATCTAGCAGCCAAGTTTTAGGGCATAGAAGTTGACATATGTGAGTGGGTTGCTCTGCATTACTGCCTCACAGATTTTGGGTACTGGCACATTCTGGAAGCAAACTGAAAATATTATTTGGGCTCTGGAAAATGTTGGGGATATGGTACACTGGCCAACCGGTAAGATAGGTGGGATGTAATGTATGATGTATTTTTACATCTTAAAAAAAAAATGGTCAGATTGTGGGCACGGTCTGGTACGAATTCAGTGACAACAGTCTAAGACATCTTCCTCCACTCTCTGTGCTGCTTCTCTCTTCTGTGTGATGAACTCAATCTGGCAGTGTAAGGGTGAATTAGACCCCAGCTTCTGGAACGATCACTGCCGTTTGACAGAGATAAAGATTCTGAAGTGTTCTTAGACGAATGCAGGTGTGCAGGTGATCCTTTCAGGGTGTGCATGGCATGGTTGCCTGTCACTGGTGCTGCCACAATGGGGATGCCAGGGAACCACCAGCCGGACAGGGAAGTCTGCCCTTACCTCTGCTTAAACTCTGCTTAGACTCAGAGGGCGATACAGGGACCTGGTACTTGGCCAATCAGCTACAGCTGATACCTAATCTGACGTTACGATATTTGCATACCCAAATGAATGAGGCAATGCTTAATTTCAAGGAGTTAAAACCACCTTTTAAACACATGGCTGTAGGGATGGGTAATGGATATCCAAACACCCTGGAGGATTTAAAAAAAGGAGATCAGCTGTAAAAGCTGTGCTGCTCCTCCAGCAACATTTTCTTGTGTAAGCAACCTGAAATGTGATTTGTAGAAAAGAATTCCTGGTGAAGTCCACCATGAAAGCTTTAATGATAAATTGGATTCATGTAGGCCAAATATTACTTTTTTAAATATTATGCTTTATGTCTCCTATAAAAATGTGTAGTAGTGTCACTTCAGATATTAGGAATAAATTTTACATCTGCATATTACTTCAGCCTTGCTTGATTTAAACTGATTCATGGTAAAAGGCAAAAAGTCTTCTTCATGCCAGGTTGCACCGAGTCTTTTTACTTTAACAGTGAGAGCTGTAACAAGTGGCAAAATCCCCTGCAGTTACAAGGAGAACAGGATCATCTTTAGATCCACTGGCCAAAAGTAATTTAACGTAACTTTTAAATACTTCAGTGAAGCAAAAGATAAAATCACCACTTAAGTATTACTCTATGCATTTGTGTTTTGTTCCTGAAGGACTTCTGTCTCTAATAAGTAGCAATGATTCCAACAAAAAAATACAATAATTAAAGTACTTTGATCTGTGGCAGACACGGTATAGAATAGAAATATCCTGTCTTTATAAAGCAGTTTCACTTAATGATTTTGAAATTTTTACATAAATATGTATGCAATGCACATACATATGATATGTGCAAATACAGGTATAAAATATGTTTATTTTACATGTCAGATAATATTGATATAGTGGATGTAGTTCCTCAAATATTGAAGAGTGGCCATGCTGTTCCTATCACAATTCAGAAACCAGCATAATACAAAACTCTACTTAACAGCACCAACCAAAAGGTACCAACCAGTTGAAGTGGCAGGAGAAATTAAGGTAGGCAATATGACTAGCTGACTCTGATGGTCACTATATATATATTCTTACAAAAATATACATATGTGCATATATATATATATATATATATATATATATATATATACACTCTCACTATATATATATATATATTCTTAAAATACTTTGACATATTTAAAAGCTGCATTCAGAAATCCACTGGAATAATGAGAAGCCAATGCCTCTAAACTGTGGCATAACACTGGTTTACCGCTCACCTGTACAGTACTTCACTTGAGATATATTTGCTAAAAATGATCCAATAAAGGTCTTCCCTTAAAATGTTAACAAAAGCCTAATTTGATTAGCCTGCAAGTTCTGACAAAAATATTAATAAAATATGAGAAACAAATCACAGATCACAGAATGATAGGGGTTGGAAGGGACCTCTGGATATCATCTAGTCTAGCCTCCCTGCTAAAACAGGTCACCTACAGCAGGTCACACAGGACTGCATCCAGGTGGGTTTTGAATAACTCCGGGGAAGGAGACTCCACAACCATCCTGGGCAGCCTGTTCCAGTGCTCTGTCACTCTCAATGTAAAGAAGTTTTTCTTCATGATAAGGCGGAACTTCCTGCACTCCAGCTTGTGCCCATTGCCTCTTGTCCTGTCACTGGGCACCACTGAGAAGAGACTGGCCCCATCCTCTTGGCACCCACCCTTTAGATAAGTGTTGATAAGGTCACGCCTCAGTCTTCTCTTCTCCAGGCTAAAGAGCCTGTGTAAATCAATTCTAGAAGAATTTAATGGGATATACTTTTTTTTTCTTTTTACCAACATGTTAATTATTTCTGAAAACCATATATGGAAGATTGTGGATGCTTATACTTAAGGGCAACTATATTCTATAATATCCTCTCAACATAATGGAAAATATGCCACTTTAAAAATTTTCTTTAATGAAAGTGCAGAACATTAAACATGGCATGTCAAAACACAAAGCTGGCCTGTGACAAGAGAAAAATCTGCTGTGCATACTGGCCAACAGTTGTTGCTGGTTTATATGTAGTTTTTCATCACCTGAGTCAGAAAAAGGGTACATGAGCATGGTCAGTGATGCATTTATTCTAGGATTTCCTAATCTTTTGTATACCAACCGAACTCCGGTCAAGACTGTTTACCTCTTAAATTATCTTTGCTAATCTTAGTCTTTACCAGTATGTTTACATTCAGCATACAAAAAATACTCAGGTAATTAAGGAAATGTTGGGGAAACATTTTGGTCTACTAATTTTAAACCATTATGGGCAATAAATTAGCTGATTAACAGAAATTTATGACAGCTTACCACAGGCTTTTAATTTGTTTTCCAGAAATTTACTCAAAATGATAAATTAGTTCTGGCTATTCTGCAGGTTCCCATTCTGCAAAATGGGGATTCTGCTATTGACACTTTCTAAAGCAGAACTCTACAGATGGAAAGTATGCTATCAGACAAAGAGCTAATAATATTAGTAATAGCTACTGTGTTCTAAGAATATCCACAAATTGTTCAGGTGATACCTGGCTGCAATTAATAAGATGCAATAGTGTGTGCCCGCACCTTAGATCTACCGCATAGAGTGCAGAGAGCAGAGTTGGCATCCATTCTCTTTGAACCTCTAGGCTATGTATTCTGAGCTCCAAATATGGCTGACCTGCTATCAGGCAGGTCAACATGAAGGAAGTGACCCAAACCACAGTAACCAAATTTAGGTCTGCAACAGAGCAGTGAAGATGCCAGGGACACAGGCAGTTCCTGTGAATGGGCTCACAGCTGCCAGGTCTCGGTGATGGGAGAGTTTCTTTTGAAGACTCAAAATGTGGAAGATTTTCTCAAAGCATGCATGCACCTATCTACACCGGTGAGGAGAAAAGGTATCAGTGTGATTTTTAGACAAATAAGGGCACAAGATTGGCTTCAGCATCAAGGAAAGAGCAAGTTCTCTCAAAATGTTATCTCTCTGCTGAGACGTCATAGCCAGATTCTGTGGTTTACTGTACTGAGAGAGCTTGTAGTTCAGCTTTATACTTACCATTGTGAGGGGTTTTGAGGTTGTTTTTTTCTCTACACAGCTTGCAACATATTATATGAGCCTTAAAGAAACCTAGTATCTTTGAGACTTCTGTTTCTTCACTAAATAAAGTTGAAACTAGCCAATGAACTCAAAAGACACTGAGGAAGGACCTACAGCTTAAACAAGACACACACATACACAAAACTACATAGAGTTTTTTCAGGAAGTCAAACAGGGAGAAAAATGGCTTGGAGAAGCCTCTGTGGGCTGAAATCTCTTCTTCCCTCCTCTCCCCAGTTACAGAAGAATCTAGCAGAGTTATTCAGCTCACCATTACTCAGTTCTCTTGTGGGGAGAAAGAGGTGTGTATTTGAACGAAAAAAACCCACTTTTTCTTTGTGTTAGAAGGACATCAGAAGAGAAGAACCTGATATGTTACAAATCTTCTCCAGCTAATCATAAGTGCAATTTATAGTTCTATAGTAAAACAACTAATTGAAGCTCATCCTTCAAAACACGGTGACAAAAATCCACCCTTATGTAGATCTTCATTCTTTCTAATTTTAATAATATTGCCTATGACTTTTTCCTTTCTTGCTTTACTACTGAAAGTCTTAATTTCTTATAAGTCTAATTTTTTACCTGTGGCTTCTTCTAGTGTGGCAACATCCAGTCTGGGGCTGTAATTTCCATAACCAGCAGCAGTAAAAGCACGAATCTGGAAAACGTACACTGTTCCTGGCTTTAGGTTGTTAATAGAAGCTGAAGTAGACTTGGTTTTCACTGTTGAATAGGTCCTCTCCCTTTGATCCTGGAAACAATAAGACAAAAGATTAAATGACATTTACAGGCCAGATTTTATCCTGGTTGCACCTCAGCAACTGACAGCCAGACTGGGTAGTTTATTTCAATTTGTTGCATGCTTTTTTCCCGACATATAAAACAAAGCATACTCTGTGGAGTATTACAAAACACTGTCAATGCAGTGAGGAGCTCTAAGTGTAACATAAAATTCAAATGGGATGCTTATGTTGTTACTCATAAAACATCCAGACATAAAATGATTGTTTCTTTGGCTCTGATTACATTTTGTGAAATTTTGACGAGAAAATAGTTTGATCACAGATTTCCAGGGGGATCTGCGGGGTCTAAACAGTTCAAGTACAGGGAAATCTATTTTTTCATGGTCAGAACACCTTCCCTTGTTACCTTCCAATACCTTTAAAAAATACAATACTGCCTACGTATAACTGGCTGGATTTTGCACCAAATTCTGAGGTCCTTATCTCAGTTTTCACTTAGTTTTTTTTCTCTGGCTTTTTGTCTTTTCTCAGGTTTTGACTCTGTGGCATAAAGAAGAACCCAGGGAAAGGAAGCTCAGTATGACACACCCCAGATTTGAAGCTGTAAGATTACAAACCCTATGAGTAATAACTCACTTTCAAATACTACAAAAGCTGTATCACAGATCATTACAGTATTCAAAAAGCTCTACTTATTCATCACATTTACTGATCCAGATTATCTTTCAGCATAGATATGTGCAGCCCTGTTGATTTTCAGTGGCAGATGCAATCCTGATTTGAAGGGCAGAAGAGATGAATTAACCAGCCATCTGAATGCACCACATGACCAGAGAAGCATGAGCCGTACAAGGCAGTGCTAATGAGACGGATACAGAGGGAAGGAATAAATCTGTAACTCATTTCAATAGTATTTCACCAGCTAAAAAATGATGGTAACCCTTCCCCTTCGCAGTCAGCAAAGCAGCAAAGCCTTTTGCTGAAATACAGGGTTAAATACAACATATATGATTTCTTTTCTGAGATTCAGTAATGGCTTCTCCTGGGTCTTTCCCAGTCTGTCATTTGAGCTAGCCCGCTGGCTTGACTAATAACAATTTTTCATATCTTCTCCAAGAGGGTTTAAATAATCTGTAAGTGAGGACCATGGTGGAATATGTGTTGGTATGTGAGAAAGAACAGGAATGCTTGAGAGATGAGAAACAAGTGTAAGGAAACCATAAACAGTCAGGTTCGGGACCGTAAGCCACAGCGGAATTTCAGAGTTTAGGTTCTGATGTATAAATGAGGCTTATTTGAATTGCCAACAGTTCTTGCATTCAAAATAAATAAGTAACAAAGAAATAAAAGTAACCTGTGCTAGAAACCTCACAGGACAGGCTTATTTGTGAGATTTCAGGCAGTTTCCATTCCAGACCTAGCCAGAAGTGAGAGGTGAAAAAACCACTTATCAGAATATTTCAGAACCACAAAAATGTTTGATTTAATTTGGCTGTAAAAGGAGTTGAAAGTTCAAATCCTTTTTTTTTCCTCTTTTAAACTAATGGAACAAAACTTAAACTGCCTCCCTCGTTCTGAAGCACTTTTCAAGCTGAATAGCATTACTTTGGAAGGAAGACAAGCACTGAAGTGTTTGTGTTAAAATTGTCTCACTGAATTAAGGGTACATATTCCAGTTTATCTGCAACTGTTCATAGGATGAGCTCATTCTCTTTTATTAATTTCATTGTAATAAGTAGAGTACTAGTAAGTTTCCTCCCATTACAAAATAACTCTAACATCAGTTCTTGTCTTTGCAAACATAGGAAACCAGCAATGAAATTCTGCTGATTATTTAAAGTAACATGAATATATGGGGAAAATAATAAAAGCCACACTACAAAATTTATCATTATATGAAAATTCTAGTATCTTGATCATTTTTCTGTCATTTTCCATTACCTATTTAAAATATTTATTTTATTGTAACAGATTAGAAACTATTCTGCGTATTAAAAACCCCCACGTTTTTTGGTTTGTAGTTTGATTTTTTGAGGGTTTATTTTGTGCAAAGAATAGTTTTGCCATTTGTAAATACATAAGCTTTTTTTTTTTTTTAGTGTGTGGGGTTTATTTGTGTGTGTGCACACACACACTTGCTTGAGAAAGAAAAAATGCTTGCTAAAGTTACTAAAATTTCTTTTAAAAAAATTTTTAGCTATCTGTATATATCTGGTAAATTTTGTTATAAGAGTGATTAAAGTGAACAACTTAAACTGGGAGTTAGCATCAACAAATAAACATTTTATTCCCTTCCTAAATCATATAAAGATCTTTTGATAAGTATATTAGTGTAATTCAGCAATGAAAATTAGATGTGACGCTTGATATTAGATCCAATATGGTCTGAATTTACCTAATTCTATGTTACCCAGTAAGCTGACAGGCTCTTTTTGATATAGAGGTACTATTACCTTCTTTGCAGAGGTGAAATGTCTTCACAAGTGATCGCAAAGGAGCTCCTTTGTTCATTTCTTTGCATTTTAATTTCTTTTTTCTCCCAGAATGTTTTATAAAAATTAGGTATATGTTTCATGCTGCAGTAAATTTCCCAGGGAATCTGGAGGAGCCACACTTAGTCTGGGTCCCATGACAAACACATAGCTGCACAACCTGCCTTCACTCTGCTTTCATCCAGCTTACAGTTGCATGTGGCCCTACTTACATGCTTGTCAGAATTTTTTTATTCTGGACTACTTCAAAGTTATCATGAATGAAGCCCTAGACACGCTGAAATGAATGGCAAAACTCCAACTGACATCAATAAGATTGCAATTTCACTCTACTAGAAAGAGAGATCACTTCATCTACTATTGAAAAGCAGCCCTCAATTCATTATTGTGTTGAGAGAACAAGTGAAAAATAGATTTCACAATGCTGGGACTTTTTAAAAGGACAAATAAGGAATATTTATCAGCTGAAACTGTAGGAAGTGCTTTGGAAGTTTTCAGACATCAAGTCGAAGCTGCCCAGTTTATAAGGAAATATCAAATGCAGTCCAGAGTTGTATTTGGTATATCATCTCAAGACTGGGATTACAGTGACACAGAAGGAAACGAAACAATCTTTAAATACAATGTAGAAGAGACAGGAAAATGACAAATATCATGGTAAAATATCCAAGTCCAACCTAACAATAAAAAAAAGAAGTGGAAAAAGGGCAGATTTCAAGCAGATATTTCATTTTTAGAATACCAAAATGCAATACATGAGACATATGATAGCAATAATAATTGCAGGGATATGCTAGTTATTAAAATTACTGTCACTTTGAAGAGACAGGACAGTTGATAGCTAATGGTTTTAACATTGTTCCACAACATGGCAAGCCAACATGAAGAAAACAGCACATTGTTGTACATTACAGATAATCTTAGCACTTACTTTCTCATAATACTTGATTTCATATTCAGTAATGACTCCATTGGGATGTTCTGGTTCCTGCCAGGAAAGCTCCACGCTCCTCTGCAGCACTCTCTCTTTCATTACTCCACTAACTTGCGAGGGAGCTGTTTGGACAAGATGTGTCAATAAATAAAAAGCAAATTTGCTGGATGCTTAAAATCAAATGTCATTACTGATCCATCCCATGCTGAGCCACTTTCATTAAGGTAAAAGAAAGCACCTTTTCATAGCTCACAATTCAAAGGTAATGAATATTCAAGCAGGACCCTATTACTGTTCATAACTTAGAAGTGAAATCGAATTAAAGTACAAACAGCAAAAAGTGGCATTGTTCAAGTTAGTGGAAAACTGAGATTGATGGGATAGGAATAACAATTAAGCAAATTAATTCTGATTAGGATAGCAAAGTAGATTTTTAGAGGGATGTGTAGTAAATTAAGAGTCTAAATATTTATCGCATATGTTTCTGAAATGTGCATGAAAAGAAAAATAATGTTTTAGAAACAAAATCACATTTTAGGCTGATTTCATATAACTGATTCCAATACTGCTTAAAAAAATAACCTGTCACACTATCTGGTTACGACATGACTTCGTGATGAAAATAACTTTGTTAAGAGACTAAAACTCTCCTTTTTCACTAGTTCAGACCTTTCCAGGACATTCCCTCTTCAGAGCTGAAGTTTCCATATTTGGTCTTGGCATTTTTTGAAAATGTGAGACAATTTAAGAAGCAGATCTTATGAAATAAAAGGAACAGTGTCTTCCTCCACTTCACTCTACAGAGACGTACATACACGCACACTTGCATACATGCACACTACACACAGTTTCCTAATAAATTTCACCCACGAAAAGGCACTCTTTGAAATTAAAAATAAAACCAAACCAATAATGTATGAGCATCACAGAGCCATTGACTCTCAATGAAAAACATTTAAGAGATAATGCAATACAACATGAGAAACTGAAAATGTAACTTGCTTTATCAGCTCATCTCATATTTAACAAAAAAGAAAGATGGTAGAATTTCTGCTTATGTGCAGTTCCAAAGGAGGCCAAACATCACACTTTTCCTGAAACATACATACTGCCTATATGAATGTAGAACAGAAGCCCTGTAAAATCATAGCTCTTTAAAACATAACTATGGCATTGGAATCATGCAGAACTTGATCTTATTCTCTTTCAATTCAGTGGAAATAATTCAAGGGTGTAACATTGCTCATGTAGAAGATAAATAGAGGGCCTGATCCTCAGCCCCCTGCAGTTAAAAGCAAAATGATATTTATGTGTACAGGAATTTGGCCATATTCAGAGAGCAGATTCAGACATAGGAAAGGAAATTAAAATTAGAGATAAATTTATTTATATCTTTTTCAAGTATAGAATCTAGTACTGATTTTATACTTGAATGTTTGTTTGAGCAAAAATTCTGAAAATTTTAAATCTTTTTCCAGGTAAAAAAAAAATAAAAAACATTATTTCAGAACTGTGTACAAAGATTTCACTATGTAAAATGATGTACACTCTTCAGATAGAACAGGATTCTTATCCCATGCAACAAGCAGGTGACTTCACTTTCTCTATTTAAAGAGCATAGAAATAAAATGTCTAGAATGCATAGTCCTGTAGCATTAAGGATAAAAAAACAATGATAAAGTAAAAATATCTACAGCACAATAAAGACAATAATCCTCAAAAAAACTTAACATTTGACTGTTAACTTAATATTTTAATTGTGATGTTTCTAGCCTCTTTTATTATAACATGTATATTCATGTAGGATTTTAAATTAAATTTATTTACATTTCATTAGAGGCTCCAAGAGTCCATGAAAATTAAGGATTGAAGCCATGCATGATAATTTCCATTATGAACTATTATGTTGTATGTAATCAATATAATCAAAGTTGAAGACCCCTTAATGTAGGCTGCCTAACTGATAAAATCATAAAGTTGCGTCATGCAAACACCATGGGTTAATATACCATTCCAAAGCCAGGATCACTCCCTTTCATTCCTTTTGCATTCTCTTTCTAAAAGCTTAGAGCATTTTCACTCCCTAATTAGTGAAATATATTCTTTTTTTTTGTAGCTAAGAGTCTGGAATGCAGCAAACTAATTTACTCTGTCTAGTTTTCTTTGCCGTGATTAACTAGTTGTCTTCTTTGTCTAAATGAGTACCACAGCATCCTGGCTGAATTTCAGAGAGGTCATTATGTTTCATGCATAATGTTCTATCTCATCCAGATAAATGTTTTCAAATTGCTAATTTTACATTTTTAGATGTCCAAAATTGTTAATGTTCATACTTATCATGAAACAATTTTATATGACCTAGGTCACTGGAGTTTGTTCTCAACGTTTGCTGCCTTTTGTTTTAGCTTATCAAATTTTTTCATTCCGTTGGTCATAGCATTCATTTTTTTTAAGCAGTGAAGCAAAATGAACTCGCTTTCTCTGGTATTAGTTAACTCTGTGTATGTGAGGAAGAAACAGCAACACAGAGAAGCAGTAATATAGACGGGGGAAGATTTTAATTGGGGAAATTAAATATACTATGTGAGATTCCAACTTAACATCTGTACAAAGTACACCACAAACAGGCATATTTCATTCAAAACAAAATTTCAGTGATTTATCAATATCGCAAGACAGCATTCAAAACTCTTAAATAAATGCACTCTTAAATATATTTCCTGTCAATTAATATTCTTTTCATTCAATAATGGTCTGAATAAAAGCTGGGTTTGATTTTTTTTTTTTGGTTGTGTTTTGGCCTTCTCTCCCCCCTAACTAAAAATATTGTGCTACTTTTCATTGGTAGAAGAACCACATAAGTAAGAAGAGAAAGTCCAACCCTGCAGACTGTATACATCGGTAGCTCTGAAGGTAATTATGTGGTGTGTAATTCCCACACCACATGATATTCCTAAACTACAGTAAGTTACCTAAGCTTATTTTGTGTCCCCACGTTTGTCAGGGGAAGAAGGGAATCATCCAGTCAGCTGAAGGCAGAGTATCCTCCTCTGGCAAGGTACACCAGTCTGTCGTTACTGCAAGGAAATCTCTGTAAACTAGAGCAACACATAAGCCAATCTACTGACATGAGAGGCTAGATGTATATACTATCTTAATCCTGCTTTTTGGGTTGCATTTCTTGATCTGTCTTTAATGAGAGTGTACAGGTCAGATACATTTTGTTCTTTATTCTAGTATAATAATTTCCTCCATATTCTCCCTGTGCCTTTCTTACGGACTGTTTGGCATTTATGTTTTATTTGTTCTGTATCCCTAACACCTCCTTTCAAACCTTTAGCCCATTTTCCATTGCCTATCCACATTAATTAATTAACAACCTGTTTATGGTTTTGAAACAACTATGTTTCAGGAAACTTGAAAATGAGATAAAGCATACAATACATCCCTAAATAGAAGACAAAGTATAGTATTAAACCACAAAAAAAAGACAACTCAATAAAAACAGAATCAAAAATACCATTTTTGTTCCCATTTTGCCAGCTAAACCAATCTAACAATGATAATAATAGTAAACTATTTCAGGTATCCTTTTTCTTTTATTAGTCTAGCTCTTGCCACTGCATCTATAACAAAATCGTTTGTGATAAAGACACTTCTTACAGCATTTCTAGACAACTGAGTACCCAGTACTGAGTGACTTGAGCATGCATAATCCCTACTGTATCACTTCAGGTTACAAAGAAGCATCACTTGTCAGAATCATTATTTCCATAATATATTACACTGGGGGATACAGGCTGTTCAAAACATCATTTGCTATCAACTTTCTTTCTGATATACCTCATCTCCTCTTCTTCTCCTTCCTGCTGACACAACATCCAATGCATCAAACACACACAGCCTCTCAGGGCTAACAGGCAGATGTACATACACATGCTGCATAAGAAAGTACTTCGAGAATGACAAGCCCTCAGCACAGTCATTCACCTTTTTAAAACGCTTCAAATATACCATTCAGCAAAAGGAAAAATTGATTTTCACCAGGTTTCAACATCACAGCCAAAGAGAAATATAACTCTGCTGGGCTTTACTGATAAAGCCTTCAAGTTATACAAATTTCAAGCTGGTCATCATTTTCAGATCAAGTTATAGAAAAAGTTAAAACTGAGGTGTCAAAAAGAGCAGGATATTTCAAGGAAATATGCTGTTCCAGAGAGAATATTGCATCTGGTAGACCGATGTGTTACATTCCTACTGCTAAGCCAAGCATATGGTATATTATTAATATGTGCAAATATTTAGGTATAGAAAACCATGGTGATTGTTTTGGAAGGCATTGCTTTTAGTCCAGAGTCCTCTGAAAACATTAGAATATAATATTAGTTATGCCTTTAATCTCTGTCCTTAGGTATTCTCTGTATCATGCCTAACATTTCCCTTGATCCACAGTGTACTTTCCAAAAGACTGAGAGATGCAAAATTAACTCTTTTGCACTTTGTACCAGAAAAAAAAAAAAAAAAAAAAAAAGAAAAAAGTACAAAATACTGAAACAAAACAATAAAACCTGAAAAGCGAAAACATCTGAAGCTGGACTTTCACAAATAAAAGGAACTAGGCATAATGCACCAATTGCTAGCATAAAATCAGCTTTTTGTTGAAAAAAAGCTAACTCAGCAAAAGAAACACACCTAGCCATTTCTCTGAGATTTCTTAAAGTCCTGCATCTTGAATGTGTCTCAATTCCATCAACAGCATCAGTCATGGATATTTTTAATTTGATACTTTTAAAAAAAGTATCTCTAGGAGCAGCATCCTGGGTGTTTAGTAGTTCAAGTGTACAAAACAAACCCTTAAAAATCCTCAGAAATAAGGGTTTCAATCCTGCGCTGCCACTTCATGCAGAAAGTTTCACAAATGCAAATGAGTAAATGCTCCCAGAGCAGGACCAAACCCTATGTTAACAAATGCTACCAAATCTACATTTGTAACTCCAGATTCATGTTTTGTTATAAAACCACTAATGAACGAATTGGCTATCAATCTTCCTTAACAATGTTTTTTATATTTCTTTTTCTTACAATAGCAATAATGCTTAAGTCAACCGGAGCTTCATCTTGCAGAAATCAGCAGTAACATTCCCACTTTCATAGCACGGGACCCTCACAGCACTTCCCAAAGTACAAAAACTTTTGGCTTTTGGTCTTTTTCCTTTTCATACCACAAAGATATGCAGCAATCACTCAAACCCACCAGCTTTTCATATAGCAGCAAAGAGATAAATTTTCACATCCCTGTAAAACTGTAACTTAGGGCCCAACGTGAGTTTTACATTACACAAAGCATTAACACCATTTTTCTTCAACAGTGTTCTACAGCAGTTGGGGGGGTGTTTTGAGTATTCAGCCTGAAGGGGACATTGCTAACAGATGCAAATCACGGAAAACCGAGATATTGGCATCCCAATGGTTATAAGCTACACTATTATTTCATTTGAAAATGTTTTCAGTGTCTCCTTTCTTGGCAGAAATCTCTAGATAACAGAGTTGCTTTGACTCTACATCTATTTTAACTGAGACTGGAATCTGGCATCATACCAAGAACAAATGCAAAATGAACCCATGTATATATATGAAAATAGTAGCAGAAGATTATACTGTTGTTAGCTCTTAAATGGTTGTTCAGGAAGAGAATAGAAAACTCCCCATACTCTATTAACAGTCCTGCACCAAGATTACACAAATGGCACCCTTGTGCACTGGCTTGCGTACTAATTTGCTCCCAAGAGAAAGCATGTAAATGAAGTCATAACGTGGCCTCCCACCATGCTCTAGTTTGCTCTGAAGAGAAATTTAGGGATCAAGATTGCCGAAATTACTAAATAAGAGTGGAATGCAAATAGATTGTACACCTTGAGGAACTGCAGCTACTGCCGTCAGGGGTCTGGTGTCAGCATGTGGCACCACACTGGTCTGAAGGTGTATGCCTCAGGATATATGCCCTTGCTTGCTTCTAAGGAGCTGTCTGATCTACACAGACATCACTTCAAACAAAACCTTGACAAGGGTTTGCAGGTACTGGGCAAATTTTAAGACTTTACTGTGTAGGTATTTCCCTTATTTGTTTATGTTGCTTCCTATAAAGATAAAAAGGTTTTGTGTGAAAAAAAAAAAAAAAAAAAAGAGTTATATTTATATATATATACACATAAATTGTTTATTACATTTCTTAGAATATTAAAATTATTATAAATTTCAGAGCACCATAATATGGCAGTGCTACTCAAGCCATGATAGAAAGCTGCCACAGCTTTTCCGTTGAATGCTAGGGAAAAAGCCTTACTCTTTACGTTTACACTAGTATGTACCATAATTTTCATGTTATTTTATATGATAGTTCATGAAGAAGATAGCAGAAAAGAATACTAT
This sequence comes from Leptosomus discolor, assembly GCF_034619465.1. Lineage (NCBI taxonomy): Eukaryota > Metazoa > Chordata > Aves > Leptosomiformes > Leptosomidae > Leptosomus > Leptosomus discolor. The sequence goes on along the minus strand of NC_141392.1, from coordinate 84,673,086 downwards.
AGCTCTTAAACCAAACATCATTAAACAGATAGATGGAAATTCATAAGATATTCTTTTTTGTTGCAGCATATTTTTCTCCCCTCAGTTAGGTCTCCACATGACAAAGCAGCCCATGATAAAAGGTTATTGAGTACCATTGTATTATGCTATTAGTACCCATTGCTTTGGATCAATGACAGAGAAATTCCCCACTGTGTTTACAAGCTGCAGCATTCAAAAAGAGACCCAAATAAATCAGATATTTTACACTAACAATATCCTACAGAGAAGCTGCTTTAACTTCCTTTCTGACACACTTTACTTTCCGGCTCATAAATATAACACAGTGTGCTTACAATGCTCTGTAAGCCATGAGCAGAGGCACACACAGCTCTCAGGGCCACTTGGGGCTGTCCTGAGTACATGGCAACGGGCAATGTACTCAAGTAATACTCGATTGCATTACTCCATTACGTTTTTTGACATTGTTTTAGTGGTTGAGAAACTTCAATTTACCTGTTAATCTACAAACAGAAGCAGTAGTTACCCAAATAGTTTTGCAAATCAATTAATAAATGCAAGTCAAAAAATGAGGAAAAACAATAAATACATTCTGATCTTCCCCAATATTGTTAGCAAAGTACTAAGAAAGCTTATGCTCAAATAGGATTCCTATCAAATATGTAGTGATTTAATAATTGTCGATATCTTTTATATATCTGATGCACTTAAAATAGTTAATGGCTTGGTAATTTCTTCATCAAGCTCAAAACTCACCAGCTGGATCAGCTTTATACGCTGTCTACTCTGGCAAAATTCTGGGGAGGGAAACCAATAAAAAGAAAGAAAAAGAACTTACAGAAAGAAATTAAACAGTTTAGAAAGATCAGGGCTCACAGTCTGTCTATCGTGTTTTAGTTTTTTTTCTGGTCAGAGTCTATATCTAGACCCATTCTATGAACTCCCCTGTTTCTCCTGCCTGACATTCGGCACAAATATTATTGTCATCTCTGTATCCCATTTCTTCCAAAACTGGCGACTTGGGCATCAATCAGTGCTGAACGGATGCTGAGTTGCGTAACAAGTGACAACATTGACTCCCAAGGTATCCACAACTCTTGCTTTGTGAATAAGTTTTGACATGTCAGGCACAAACCTGATTCTTACAAATGTGTTAGAGTAACAAACCAGACTTAGAAATAACAGAGAGGGGCTTTTGTTCTCCTGAAGCATTTGTTTCCCTTTGCAGAAGAAATATTTCTATGTTAATTAGATTTTTCTTTTGTCCTTCCTTCTTTTGTGATTCATTTTTCATAATTTTTTTTTTTTTTTTTTTTTAGCAGAAACATCTGCCACCAGCCTTGCAGTAAATCCTTGGCACACAGGTATTATTCTTCATTAAAGAAAACAAAACAACACGAAACTCCCCAAAGATAAGGATACTCTTTTCCCTGGTGGGCTACTCAGACATATTATGTTCTCCTTCTGTCTCCAGTCATCTCTGCTGGCAAGTGTCAATTACAGATACTGGTTTTACGGAATGGAAGGATAAAGCACAATTTACAAATACTTTTCTCTGGAAGCAGACAGGTGTAATGACCGAGACTGTTTGCTGTAATTGAATTTCTTGCTGTCATCTATTCAGTCACAAAAAGATGTCAGCTTCAAGGATGCTACTTATGGGAAAAAAAAAACCAAAACAAAACAAAACACCAAAAAACCAAAACCCTTAACACTTTCTCATTGCTACTGTATAGCTAATATTGCCACCTTAGTCTGACTTGTCTAAAAGTAAAAGTTGCTTTTGCTGGAGGGTACAAGGTCATTAGAACTATGGCTTTGGAGGCCTAGGGCCTAGTACAATTATGTTTATTTAGTGTAGGATGTCCAAGAGACAATTGAATGAATTCCAGCCCCATAACAAAGTGTTTTGTTTCAGACATAGCCAACCAAAATCTGGAAACAAAGTGCCATGCCAAAAAAACAGAAACAGTTGATCAAATATTAACAGAAAAACATATAAATATTCTATAAAGATGTCAGTACAAAATAATAATTATCACTGTGCCAGAGGTTTGATCAAACTGACGCTTTTAAATACATAATTGTTCAGTGGGGAAAAAAATATTACTCTACTAACATTCCGAAAATGTGTACAGCTTCTGTTCCAGCCTTCCAAATTCCTGTGAAATTCATTATAATGGCACTGCTAACAATGGGCATATTTCTGAAAGCCACATGGGTGGTATTCACAGGGAACACAAGAAGAATTCCTTGCAAAAATAGCTTGATTTTTTTTTCATGTTATGAGCCTGAACTTCTTCTCCTAAAGAGCATTAAACCTCTAGAATGTAAGGAGATAGGCAAATATCCATCTGGGAATCTCTGCTACAGTGATAAATATCAGAAGTTACAAGCCTGAAGTTAGTGACTATGCACAGAAGTGAAAGACATGTCCATGAGAGGAAGGTCAGGCGCAGCAGTCAGCTTATGATTCCCTTGTTTAGGGCTTGTGGAAGAAGCAGTTTTGCTGACCAGAGTGAGGTCACCGCTGTGGAGAACTGCCACTGACATAAATACAACATTCAAAATTCCCCTTGAAGTGTAAAAATTCAGATACATTCTGACAACTGAGATAAAATACTTTTGATACAATGTTGATTTTCCCAAATGAAATTATTTTGGAAGTATGCACAAAGTGTTCAAAACATGCTGTAATACAAAAGCAGAAGGAAAACCCTTTATCTTAGGGGGAACATATTTGTAAAGTAGAGCTGGTTGATTGATTTGAATATACAACATAAATTAACACCTGCCTATTAAACAGCAGGTAATTACTTTAGAGATAATGCACATATTTACTTAATAACAAAATACACAAAATTTGTATGAAAATTTCTTCAGTTTCTTTATTTTTTTTGCAAACAATAATATCAAAACTTGTAACAGGAATAACATATTTCTAGGATTTATGCAACTATATATGATAAATTTACATGAATTTTTAAAAATGTATCCCTACCAGCTATTACACAAACTCTAAACATAATTTCCAAAAAGACCTTAAATATTTTTGACTTTGAGTAGACATTGGTTCCTAAATCTCTTTACTGCTTAAAATAACCTTCGATTTGGGGGAATTTTGTTTTTTTTTTAATTTGAGAACATGCTATGATTCAACACTTGTACAGGCTCTGCTCACTGGAAAACTTTGCACAAAGACTTATCTAACGCAGAAACTTATTAAAATGGAAAGACATCAGTCGTTGAATGAAAGAATTTACTACGTGGTTTTAAAAGCTGTACAGAATCATCATCTTTTTACAAACTTTCTAGCAGCTTCACTTCCCTGAATGCTATGAGGCTCTGAGGAAACCCAAGTTCTGTACCCAAAGGTTAACTTCTTGGAGATTTAGATCACGAAAATGTCAATTGCACAAATTATAAACCCATTTAGCTTTCTGATTAGTTCCACTTTTAGCATACCATTTAGGGCTCAATTCTGACCTCTCATCAATTATATTTTCGTTTAGGTGCATTGATTTTATCTGTCATCCTTGCTTTATGCCGATGGAAATAAGATCAGAATCAGGTCCTAAGGGTAAAGTAATTAAAAATGTAATTACCTCAACTGATCATGCAACGTAGCTACACCATTAATTGGTTACAATTTTTTTAAACAAAAAGATTAAAATTTCTTTGCCAATTTCACAGAGATAGGTTTTTACTCTTTTATTCAGAAATAATTCTGGATGGGATTCAGACAATCTAACTTAGGCAGCTGGGTGCATCTACCCTTTAGGTGACTACAGCTCTCCTAAATTAGGTGCTTAAGCTCCCTCAATTAGCTTTGCTCCCTGTGATGGAGAGGTAAGTGCATTGGAAAGATCCAGAAAGACATCCTGCCTGTTTAAACTGAGACCCATAAATCTGAAAACATCTTCATTTTAAGACTTTTGAAAAATTTTCTCCAACTACACAGTGAATTTAGGCACTGATTTTAGGAGAAACAGATGACCTGGTACACCAAATAAACCTGCCACATAACATTTACATACTGTTTAGGTGAGGTAGACTCCATCTTCCCCACACACTATCTATGATTTCTTTCTATCTCCTAAATTTTCCTTGTGAATTTAAGGAGGTGTATCCCTTGATCCTTAAAGCACCTTAAGGTAATTAGTCTGGAATCTGCTCCAACTTAACTCTCATGCAAATGCTGTAGGATCCAGCTTTCTACATACAGTAGTATAAGTTTAATTCTTGACGAGCTAAGAGGCATTTTAGAAAGCTGCTATCTAAATACTGTAACTACTTACATAACGTCAACTTCACAATTGTAGGGAACCAATGTAATGATGAAAATATTCCTAGAGCAGAACTGAAGTGTGAACTAATGTTTTTATAAGAAAAAAAAAACCAGCAAAACAACAAAACAACAGCCCAGAATAACAACAGCTTCTGGGTCTGGTTCTCTTTCAATTTTTAATGAATTAAGTGAATAGGTAGTGACTGCACTGGGTTCTTTCATCCTGGATGTTGACCTGTAATCAATATCCAGGATGAAGAAGATGAAAATGGAGCTCTTTGCAGTAACAGAAAACCATGCAACATTTAGTCAGAAAGGTTAAACTTAAAAAAAAAAAGGTACAAACCTCGTTCTGTTTTATTGCAGAATTACTCAATATATTGGAAAAATAAGCAAAATTGCATAAACACCCTTGAATAGATTATTATGGTTCCGTTTATCCTAGTTAATAAACTTTGGATCTGATTCTCCATTCCCTCACTCATAGTGAAGGTATTGGGAGAGTGCAGGGTTGGTCTGTCTTTCAGACTGCATGCAATATATGCTGTCTTGTTAAAGAAAAGTATGGAAAAATGGTGCCTACACATCTCACGAGTCCTTCCAGGTTGTAAAGGATACAGCAAAAAGGCAGTAAAACTGGAATGTCACAAAAGAAATTAAACCTGTGTCATAACTACAGCACTGTCTTGTGTTTTAAAGAAAATTCCTGTTTTCCTACACAGACTGTGTAGATCATTTTTCAATTACTATTTCTCTATGAGAGGCTCCAAGTCTACTGTAGAAATTATTGCTACCTACATGTATAGATAGCACAAAAGTTGTATTCACCACCAACCTCAAAGGACTTAAATTTAGAGACTGCAAGGCACATCTCCAGTAGAGCGACTTAATTTACATGAGTGAGCACAATGTACAATATGGTTCATATTTAGATTAGCTAAACGATATGACATCATTTAGACCAATAGTGTGTTAAATACCAGAATGTGCAAGGTTGCACAATATGTAAACAGAAACAGAAATAGGACTATATCCTCTGAATATCAGTCTATTGACTTATTAATTTGAAAAAGCTCCTGTGTAATTATTTATACTCATGATGCATTATAATACACACATTAAGATGGATATACATCAGAATCATGAACAGCTATAGCTTCTTTCCTGAATGAATATGGTCTCAAGACTGCTTACTGTATGAAATGAAAAAATAAATTATTGGTACTGGAATTTCCCATGTTAATAAATACACTGAATGTTCATTACCCTCCCTTAAATGTGCATGTAAAAACCCTGCCTCAGAAAATAGCTACGCTAAAACACTTAGAAACTCCTCTTGTGATCATTCAATTATAAAAATGTTCAATCTACTCATTACCTAGATATGATTTTCTGTAGCTCTTTACATAAGCCCCACTGAAAAAGGTGGAATAGTAGAGAGGTTACTTAACTAATCAAATCTGTACTGCACACATGCTCAGGGATAATAAAAAAAAGAAAAAAAAAAATTCTGCCTTTGTTCTGATTAGCCAACAGTGTTGAATTAGTCACAAAATGAAGCTGGCAATGATAAGGGCATGTCTTCTTTTAAATCTCTACTTGAAGTATTTTTCTTTTTTTAACCTTGTAATTTCTCTAATTCAAACTACACTAAAGGTTTATGAAATACACATATAAAGTCAGATAATATAAAGACTTGTGGCACTTTTATAACATCTGTATCCCACAGGAACAAATCAGAGCTTCATATATGTAGTATTTGTGCAGATTAAATAGGATAGATACCTTCAAACGGGCACGACTGCAAACTGATTTTAGCAGTGGAGCACCCAACAGGATTATCTTTATTAAAAGAGCATTTACTATTTACTGGCTGCACATGTTGCACTATTTAACACAGTGTACAGTTTATCAATAAATACAATTCTCCTTATCTGAATACAAATTTCATCCTTTCCCCAAGTGTGCAATACCTGCCTGGACTGATCCCATCTAATTTTACACCTAGGATTAAAATACAATTCTAGCCCCCTTAAGGTCCTTTCAGGTAGTGGAGAAAAAGATCCTGTGAGATTTAGATCTTATGGTAAGTCAGTCTTAGATGGGCCTTTAAGTTAGATTTTGTTGTTCCAGATGTGTCTTGAGATGGAATCTACATCACTTGACTGGTAGGACTGTTTTTTCATGCTACATCTTTTGCAGGGTTTGAGTTTTTAAAATTATTTTATTATAAATATTCAGTTTTATTTGGTTAGTCTAACTTTTTTTTTCTGTGACAGACAGAAATACAGAGAAGCTAATTTCTGGTATTTGTATAAATTTATTATCCATAGCTGGGAACTAGCCTTCCTAAGTTAAACTTGAGCCTATGCAGTAGATGTCTAATGAAAAACTCTCCCAAGAAGAAATCTAATCAAGGAAAGGGGCTGCCCTAAAAGGCCTCCAGAGAGATATCCTAACTGGTACAGCTCAGGCACCCAGTTAGGGAGGCAGGACTTCCCTCTGAGGTACCTCATAAGCATCTGCCACTCTTCAAGAAGTAAACGAGGCATGTCCTTTAAGAAGTCTTGTTTACTAAGAGTTTAAAATTTGTGTCGATACACGACAGCAAAGTTTGGCAGATGGAGTCTACCACCTACCCACCTTTTAGCTGTAGTCATTAACTTTTCTCCAGGATCCCTAGAAACCACTCTCGCCTCCTAGATATAGACTTTTGAGTTTCTACAATGAATTTCCACAAGATTCTATGAAACACACTTACATGAAAGATAGATAGGTATACGTGATAAATTAGGATTGTGACTAACGCAGGTTTGTGAGATGTAACACGCAAACAGCCAGCCAGCTGACCTACAGCAAAACAGCCATATATATGAGTCTTAAGTGACTGAGCTTGGACTGAAGTTACAGGATCACTCAAAATTGTGCTTAAATCGTACGTTTTACTGTACAGCCAGTCTATCCAGATTACATACCCTAGTGTTAAGTATGTACTTCTCCCCTTTTCAACCCGGTGGTAAACTGCTGGCAAAAGAATTTAAAAAAAAAATAAGGATCGTGAATATGGTATTTTAAAATACTTAGAATGTATTTTTATATGTATATATATATTTATGTATATGAATATATATTTAATAACAAGCTAGGTCTCAAGATGTATTCAATTATTGTGAAATAAACCTGCTGCTCCTTTCCTTTATTTTTCGTACTAGTCCACAGCTCAGGGAATAGGGCATGAGAAGAGGGAAGGGAAGGGAAGGGAAGGGAAGGGAAGGGAAGGGAAGGGAAGGGAAGGGAAGGGAAGGGAAGGGAAGGGAAGGGAAGGGAAGGGAAGGGAAGGGAAGGGAAGGGAAGGGAAGGGAAGGGAAGGGAAGGGAAGGGAAGGGAAGGGAAGGGAAGGGAAGGGAAGGGAAGGGAAGGGAAGGGAAGGGAAGGGAAGGGAAGGGAAGGGAAGGGAAGGGAAGGGAAGGGAAGGGAAGGGAAGGGAAGGGAAGGGAAGGGAAGGGAAGGGAAGGGAAGGGAAGGGAAGGGAAGGGAAGGGAAGGGAAGGGAAGGGAAGGGAAGGGAAGGGAAGGGAAGGGAAGGGAAGGGAAGGGAAGGGAAGGGAAGGGAAGGGAAGGGAAGGGAAGGGAAGGGAAGGGAAGGGAAGGGAAGGGAAGGGAAGGGAAGGGAAGGGAAGGGAAGGGAAGGGAAGGGAAGGGAAGGGAAGGGAAGGGAAGGGACATGGGTTTTTTCAATCAGTGCTTTCTTTCTGAGAAATCAGATGCCTGCATCTGCCTCATTGACTTTAACACAAAGAAAGCAAAATCTGGAAAAAATCCAGCCCAGCCCTGACTGTATAACAGCAAGTGAAGTGCCATGACTGGTCTCGAGTACTGGCTCAGTACTTCCAGAAGGTCAGGAACGCAAGCAGTTGGATAGAGTTTAAAGGAAGCTTAACTGTTGGGAAAAAAAAAAAAAAAAAAAGCCATTGTAATGACTTACCAGAGTCTCAGAGCAGGTTAAGCTGTCTGCATAGATACAAACAATGACAATAAAAATGTTACAGAAATTCCCCTTACCTATAGAATATCAATGTTTATCAGAGGAATGTTATCTTGTTCTTAACACGTTGAATCATGCAAAAACAAGATCAATAAGGGAGGATGTCTTTAAAGCTCCACTGTTGGAAATTTCTTTGAAGAGCTAGCTGTGTGTTCATGGAGAGTTAGTAAACTGTCCCTGCAGGCGCTGGTGACATTAGGCAGCACAAAATACAGCATTTCACTTGAAGCATATCTGACTCATTGGTATAAACGTCACATGTTTAGCATTAACCGCTTTTACAGCCTGCTTTAAAAATACATTTTGCTTCTCTTTCCAACGGCTGTCTTCTCCTTTCTTTTGTTGGCAAATATTTTTGCTTGTTACTTTTGCCTCTGACAGTTTGACGGTTATTACCTTAAGACATTGCAGGTGTTCTTTAGTCCTTTTCAAAGAATCATCTAGGTACCTGAAGCCTTCAGCATATTAACAGCTGACCAATTTTTAATGGTATGCCTAAAAGAATAAAGTTTGAAGGCAGAAAATACAAACAAAATGGTGGGAGGAGCACTTAATGTTTTTTTTAAATCCAGTGGTATTATTTTTAAGCTGAAATGAAGAATAGTCTAATCACTGGTACTTTATAACACGACACTGCAACACTCAGGTTATAACAAATGGAACACACTACCCTCTTCATGAGGCTACTAATCAGCAGAGTGAAAGGTGGATCAACAGTGTTACCATTTGCTCCAGACACAGATTTCCAGATTGTCACTGGTCATCCAGACAGGGGCAGTTTTGCAGGAAAGTTATTTTTGCTTAAACAGAATCCTTTGCCCCAATCATTCTGTGACTGAAAGTAAATCTCTCTTCTTTCCTTTGTCTCCACAGCAAAGTGTCTTTGCCAGGAATCAGGACTTTGGAAGAGAATCATTTGGTATGAGAAGAAAATTTATGAATTTGAGGTTCAGAAGTGTCCTCTGGCCTGTACCAACTTTTCCTGGATGGAGCCACAGCCTTTTCTGAATGGAAGTTGATATGGGTAAGTGTCTCTTTCTCTCTCCAGAACAAAGCAGACAAGAGAAAAAGAAAGGTCAGCCTTCCTTCTACGTATCTGTTATCCTATTATCTCTTTGCTATGAATACCTGATGAGACTGATCTGAATTTTCTTCTCTATAGACTTCCTGTCTTCATTCCACCTTCTCTTGTATTGTCTCTATTGAAAAGTAAAAACAATGACAAAGTATTTCTAGCATTGACTCAACTATCATTTATGTTATGTTTCATGCACTTAAATGCACTCAAAGTTTTAAAATAAAGTTGTGGAGTTTGACTAAAATGGTAGAGCTCATTGAAACCTAAATTCCACAGAATTTGCAATATGAAATGTGGACAAAGACTTTTAAATTTCTCTACTGTAGAAGAACCAAAGAGCATGGAAAAGAGAAACTTCTTAAATATGGTGAAACAGGCACTGTAAGGAAGGCTATATTAAACCACTAGAAGGATGGATATGAGAGGTGACCCAAATTTACATATAGTTTAGAGCAACCTCAGGAAATTATACTTCTGGGTCTCCTCTAGTATGACTAATGAAAACTTCTACTTAACTGTAACTTAACTGAAACTTATCTTACTTAAACTTTTTCATAATGCAGAAAATCTTACTAGAGAAGACTTCTTTGTGATGTTTGCCCATGGCAGATGAAGAGGAGGATTAAAAGTTACATAAGCAAAACAAGGATGTACTGGTGTTGAGTGGTTTGTTTAAGAGACAACTACGTTTGAACAGAGATTGTCCAAACTGGGCTCTTTTTTACATCCTATGATTATCATTATCTTTCATCCTTTTAATTGCAAATAGTAAATTCACTTTATAATAATAAAAAGGACATGATACCCCTCTCCATCCCTCTCAGCTTTGGAACAATGACCTAAATCTAACCAGTAGATAGCATCTACACTACTAGTCTGTATCCCCCAAGTGACTGGAGGGTAGGTAGTGTGTACCACTTGAGAGAGAGGCCCCAAGAGTAGTATGCTGCCAAGAGCTGGAAAAACAAATTATGTCTTTTAATCACTGGAATCATCCAGCCTTGTGTTAAATCACAGATATAAATTAAAAAAAAAAAAATAAAAAAAAAATAAAAAGAAAATTACGTGACTAGAATTAAAAGACATATCTTAATGAAATTCATTTTTGTCCTCATTCTTTTCTTCCTGACTCTTTTGTCACAGCATTCAAACACAGTTTTCTTCTAAATAAAACTTACATGTCTTTTTTCAGTTTTTTTTTTCAAATTCTCAGAAGATTTTTTTTTTATAGTAGCTCTTTTGAAATTGTCAGCCTTAACAATGGTTTACTAAATGCACTCTGTAAAACTATTTCTCTCTTAGACATATACTTTTATTTATTGACTTGGTGATTCCACCTTTAACTTTCTAAGTTTATTTTACTATTTGCATTCTTTCACAGCCCTAAGATAAACAACAACCTCACCTATGTTTATCAGGATACAGCTCTTTAATTCAATGTCTCTGCACAATGAAGGCTGTGTTATGGGCTTTCACACAGTATGTATCATCTGGCACTTTTTTTTGTTTGGTTGGTTTATTTATTTTCTGGCCTATCTGATTCATTGGAACATCAGCTCACCAGTTAAATAATTCTGCTCACCAGAAACAATCGATACAACAAATGACTTGTGCATTAATGATATAAAAGAAACAAAAAAGTGTTAAACTGATGACCCTCTAATTATCACATCTTTATTGAGGCAATGGCAGGATATTTGTAAATGCTGTTGGAATTTTATATAGCCAAGACATTGATTTTTGCCAATTAATGAATCTTTGTACCATGAGAGAATACTATTCTTTCTTGAGCTAGATACAGACCTCTGATTAAACAGAAGATGTTCTTGGGAAAACACTGTAATTTTTCAGTTTAATGTCCTTTTATTCCTGAGAAACAGTGAACTGAATTTGCTGGGATAACTATCATCCCCAAACTCACCAAAAATAAATATCACAAAATAAAAAAACCAAACACAATCTACCAATATGTGATGCCAATAATAAAATAAATCACTATATTATGTTTCCCTGACAAAGAAAAATGGTAATAAGCCCATGTGAAGGCAAGCCTGAGTTTTGCAATACAGATTTTATAGTAACCAGGTGCTACCATAGCAAGTATTAACACATTTTAAATAGGTTCTCTCATTTAATGACCCAAATTTTCTTAGTCATAATTCCACTTAAAATACGTATTGTTTATTAACATTTATTAAAATATTCTGTGAAATATTACTTTTGAAGCATGTTGATTAAAAAAAGTGCAGGAAATCTCAGTACTAACAGAAATACAGCCGTCTTAGGTGCGACAGATTTCCATCTAAAATGGAGCTGAGGAACTGAAGTACCTTAAGCATCAACATCTGCACCAGTGACTAGAAGGCATCTAGGTGCCCCATTTTATCGTAGAATCATAGAACAGTTCTGGTCGGAAGAGACCTTCAAGATCATTGAGTCCAACCTTTGTCCTAGCTCTATCAACACCACTAAACCATGTCCCTAAGTCCAACACTTACCCATCTCTTAAACCCCTCCAGGGATGGTGACTCCACTGCCTCCCTGGGAAGGCTGTTCCAGTGCCTGACAACCCTTTCAGTAAAGAAATTCTTCCTAATATCCAGCTTGAACCTCCCCTGGTGCAGCTTAAGGCCATTTCCACTTGTCCCATTGCTTGTTACTAGGGAGAACAGACCGACCCCCGTCTCGCTACAACTTCCTTTCAGGTAGTTGTAGAGGGTGATAAGGTCTCCCCTCAGCCTCCTCTTCTCCAGGCTAAACAACCCCAGAACCCTCAGCCATTCCTCATGAGACATGCTCCAAATCCTTTACTAGCTTGGTAGCCCGCCCTTATACCCTCTCCAGCACCTCAATGTCCTTCTTGTAGAGAAGGGCCCAAAACTGCACACAGCACTCAAGGTGCGGCCCTGCCAAAGCTGAGTACAGGGGCACGATCACCTCCCTGTTCCTGCTGGCCACACTATTTCTGATACAGGCCAGGATGCCATTGGCCTTCTCGGCCACCTGAGCACACTGCTGGCTCATGTTCAGTCGGCTGTCAATCAACACCCCCAGGTCCCTCTCTGCCTGGCATCTCTCCAGCCACTCCTCCCCAAGCCTGTAGCGTTGCTGAGGGTTGTTGTGGCTGAAGTGCAGGACCTGACACTCGGCCTTATTGAAACTCATGAAACTGGCCTTAGCCCAGTGATCCAGCCTCTCTAGATCCCTCTGTAGAGCTTCCCTGCCCTCAAGCAGATTGACAATTCCACCCAGCTGGGTGTCACCTGCAAAGTTACTAAGGGATGCACTTCATCCTCTTGTCCAAATCATCGATAAAGACATTAAACAGGAATGGCTCCAGTACTGAGCCCTGGGGGACACCGCTTGTGACCGGCCACCAACTGGATTTAACTCTGTTGACCACAACTCTCTGGACCTGGCCATCCAATCAGTTTTTCACCCAGCAAAGTGTATGCCCATCCAAGCCGAGAACAGTTAATTTTCTGAAAGGGACTTTGGACCAGAAAACCCAGGTTCATCAATCATGCAATTTCAGGCATTCAGTGGCACACAAAAGTCAAAAATAAAGTCTCCGTGACTCCTTGGAGTAAAGACACATTCCAACCTAACTTCCTTTTGTCTTGCTGTTGGATTCTGGAGAGTCTAAAAAATTATCACTAGCATACAGACTTCTGGTTAGGTGCTAAACTGAAAAGGATTAAAACTAGGCCTGAGTCCTTACCTAGAAAGTGTATATGACTGAACTTACACAGATATATTGTCCCAGAAAAGCATGGTTTTGATTAAATTATGATCTACTGTGAAATTCCTGTCTTGGTTAGACAAAGATTGACACAAAGGTCAGCAAAGCTAGCGTATGGGATAAAACAAAGCAAAACAAAACACTGAACAGGCTAACAAAAAAACTTTCAGACTGGAATTAACAGCATTTATTATCTCGTTCCTTACTCCTTCATTCTTAACTGTGGAAATGGTGGCATCCCTTTCTAAAACAAAGCGAGAGAAGAATTCAGGGCGCTCAATTCACAGTGCTGTTCCTGCTAAAAGCTGGGTCTGGTTAAGTGTAAACATCAACCTAGTGATACAGGCTAACAAAATGCAGGAAAACAAGATTGTGACCTCGTTGTATATCTCTTGCAAATAGGTTTCTCCTCTGTATATCTAGGGCTTGGCCACAGCTCAAGGAGAAAATGTTACTGCCACTCAAAGAAAGCTGTCTTAGAAATGTAATTCTAACATTTATTACTTGTATGATTTTAGCTTACACAATGTTGAATATTAATCGCCTAGTTTTTACTTATTTTTTTATTTATTTACTTATTAATTACACCCATTTATACTTGCTATTCCCTTATACACGTTAAAGCCAATTTGTAGTAAAATCACTGCAAGTCCTGCATTGCAAAGAAACCTTATGATATGTTTTAGCAACTACTAGTACTGGCTGTGAGGATTACTGTTAAGGAAAGGGCAAGTGGATGCTGAGCGTGAGGAGATGGACTGTCTCAGGAACCAGTGAGTGAGTGGGTGAGATGTCCTGACAATTCCATAACACAGCCGTGTGTGAAATAACTTCCCTTAGTTACAGTCATTACAAATCTCTTTATGCACCAAAAATTAATCTTGCTCTTGAGATCCAGCCAACTGATACAGAAGAGCCTTTCCAAGGCAGAAGAAAAGGTGTCTGCCATAATTTTATTTTAAAAATGATGACTTCAGGGATACTTTTTCTGCTCGTTTTTTTTAATGTAGACCTCTGCCATGGGAATATAAGGTTAATTTTTTAGCTGGCACAAATCAGTAGAGTGACAGGGAATGCTATAACTTAATTCTGTAAATTGTTTTGATTTTCTATACAGTGAACAAAATCAAGCCCGCTGTTATACAACTTACTTAAATGACTAATTCAGACCATAATTTAAGTTCACATGTTCTGATGCTACATATAAGATTTGGTTTTACATTTACAACATTACAATATGAATAAAAACTTTAAAAAAATACAGTAATATAACTTAAACCTCTTTAGAAGTAACTCAGTGTGTTTGTTTAATAAGGCACACATCTGTTACATACGTATATATTGAAACACTAGGGTATTCTCTGAAAAGAAAATTCTGCACTAATATAAGTCAAATGATTCATAATACTAAGATTAAAAAATCAGCACTATAGAAGATAATCATATAGCAATGAATATGTATTCTAATATATATTATTTTCTCTATATAATATAATTTGGAATATATAAAGCACACATAATACATGTAACGAATAATATATCTCTAAAATACAGGAATGAATAACCCAATCACAAATACATTGACAAAAAACTCTATTAAACATTTATTTCTTTTATTTACTTATTTATTTATTTGGTTTTATCTGCACACCCCCTCGTCAAAAAAAGGCCCTAAAACCAAAAGTAATAATACCATTCAATCTGTTGCAATTTATCTGTTTTCAGCAAAGTTCTCATTGTCACGAGAATATTTCTCTAGCAATTATTTCTACTATTTTAATAGTATAACTATTTATCATATTAGAACTGTTTCTTAAAAAAAACCCACAACAATCAAAAATTACTAGCATAATGACTTGTTTAGAAAGCAGAAATATATTTTTCTGGTTTTTACTGTAAGATTTTTAACCTGAAGTCTGGTTAAATGTGTATTTCATTAGTCTTCCAGAGAATTGATATTTTAACTACTCTAGATCACAAAAATATGTCAGATTAAACTTTTTCAAAAATTTAACATAAGACATACATCAAATAAACCTGCAGACACTCAAGTAACTTTTGACTGCTCTTCCTAATCTGAAGTTCAAAAGCTGTGTAACGTTTCCTCTGCCATGCCTAATAAAAAAAACTATTCTATGGCAGAGATTTAGGAAAGAAGACATGGGAAATGTGTGTTGAACCGGAAGATAAAGATTTTCATCTAAAACGGTGGAAAGAAATTTGAAGAATCCGTATTGTCTTCCAGACAGAACCGTTGTAAATTGGCATAATAAATGAGCATGTCCTAATTGCTCAGGAAGTTCCAGAAATTAGAATCATAAAGCTGTCCTTCAGAGTAAAGACATTTGTCTACTTCACCATGCAGTACGATGGAATGAGCGGTAAACAGGATATTAGCATTTCACCTTGTCCTTGGCAAAGCATGCCATTGTTACTTTGGGTAAAAGCTTCTTGGGTTAGAGAACGCATTTTTATATGTATATCTAATGACTAATGTAGTCAGTTTGAAGTCTGATGGGAGCCTTTCAACGCTATTCTAAAAGAAAAGAAAAAACATATACAAAAAACACCTGATAATGGCACTGTCTTTCAGCCAGTTTGGTAGCAAAGTTTTATATGGCCCTGCAGATGAGAGAGAATCTTAAGTATACTTCCAAAAATAAGGTGAAAAATTCAGTGATTCCATGGTTTTAATAAGGCAAATTGATATCAGAAAAATAACAGAATTATACCTACTTTCCCTTGCTTTATACATCACCCCTTCCCATTCTCTTCCCTTATCAGAAATAGCTGTATGAAACAAGATAGGCTACCTCTATTTCCATCTTGGTTGGCAGGAGTCAGTCCTGCAGAAAAATCATTAAGTTGATTTGTGAAATCACAAGTAATACTCAGTGTAACAGGTCTTATCACAGGTTTTGATCAATAAGCCAGGAAAAGATGGGTCACAAGCAGAAAAAGCACAAAATATCTAGAAAAATACAAAAATAGAGCAGCAAATGGGATAAAGAATTATTTAAAGCTAGTTCCAAGAAATGCATGCTTTCCAACACTGTGTACCACAAGTATGCTACAAGAATTCACATGCCATTTCTCTGAATATTTATAATGTACTGGCAGAATTTCCTTTCTTATTCTACCATTAATAATCAATAATGTCAGTGGCATATTCAGGCAGTGATATTACCAGTAGTGTATGGTAATCGCAATAGCAGTGGAATAAATATTTTGATATTACAGTAAGTTTCTAGTAATTCCTAAAGTGTGTTTAATATTATATGAACAATATAAAAGGCATGGCAACATATGTGCAATATTTAAAGTTTTCAATTATCCTGTGTTTGCTAGAATTCATCAACATGAATGTTCATGAACATCTACAGAACTCTCAATAAGGTGTACCTCCAGAAAAGATACATGAAAATGTGTACTATCAAAGGACTTGTGATTGATTGTGTGAGATCAAAACTGAACTCCATCAGAACATTAAAAAGAAAAAAATAATAACTAATAATCACTATTTTCTTGTCAAAATTTCAACTCACTGTTCTTGGCCATTTTGCTGCAAGTGGTTCAAATAAATATGCATATATAAGTCATAAAGAAAAACATTCCACCCTTTCACTTCTCACTTAAAGCAAAGGATTGAAATTTTATTTCAAAAGTCCAGTTTTCATCTTCCACAAACTACTAAACAAACAAAAAAAAACCAACCCGGATATCCTATCAGTCTGAAAAAATGTAGCCAGAATTTAAGAGCTGGAATGGAAATGCTTAAGAAACTACAAGCCTAATCGAAATTACTCTATCTTGGTTCTATCTGTATCCACATCCAGGCTAGGATTATCATGAAACTAATATTTTTAAGGCAGCTTTGGCTTCATAAAACCAGTTTTACTTGGAGATTCTTGGCATTGATCCTGCAGCAACAAGTGATTTAAACTTCTGTCATTTGAGGAGTATATACATCCATGGTCATACTTAATCATAAATACGGCAATTAGGTACAGAAAGAAAACCTTTCTTCTTAATACAGAAAGTATAGAATAAGAAAAAATATTACCATAATTTAAAAAAAAATAAAAAAGAAATGCTAAAAATAAACACAAATTTTCATTAATTGGTTCTAGCTATACTTGAGAACAAGTCAAGTGTATGTAAAATTATATAAAACAACGTAAATCACACGTAAAAATGATAACGTTTGTTAGCTAATGAGCTTTACTTTATAATCTGTAGAGCTGTTGAAAAGAGAGGTATTTTAGAGCAAACAAAAGCCACCATATGGTGCAAGGAAAGGCGCATAATAATTAACCCTTAACAAGGGAAGCACGGCATGCTATCAGTTTATGAATTCTCTTCACATTAGCTAGATTTCAAACACCAACATAGTTTTAAACAAAGAGAAATCTGGAAATGTCATCCTAAGGAGCACTGTGGCTCTGACATCTCTCTGTGGATCAACATCCCCCTTTCTCCTTCCAGGCTTTGAGGCTGGGGTAAAAGATTTGGATTTTTATGTCTGCCAAAACTTCTGCACAAATGCTCTGTTTTGACTTCATAGCATAGATGGGTGGAAAAGAGAAGCACAATGAAGATGGAGAATGCTTAATCAGCCTTTTGAGCATGCTGCAGTTCAATGGTCTGGCTGCCTCCACATGCAAATAGAGAGGCAGGAACAGGAGCCTCAGATCCTGGGCTGCCAAGTGGGCCACGCTCCTGTTTCCTCCCTTCTTCTGGTAATACACTTACAAAAGGTATGTGTGCTTTATACCAGAATACAGTTGTTTGCATATAAACACAGAGAGGAGTAAACAATTGCACCTGCCCCTTACCTCAGGAAAACATAGAGGGTACAGCACAACATTGGGGAAACAAAAATGAAGAGTTTTTTACAATACAAATGCAAATACAAATGCATATTGTGTTCTCACTTTACTCAGACACTTCAAATATGGTAACTTTTCAGGGTTTCTCTGAGCTTCCAATGTTACAAGCAAGATTCTAAGAGAAGGAAATCTGTATGTGTCAAGGCATCAAAATTAAAATATCTGCAGTAATACTACATGTGTAAACTTTACTAAGTTTCGCTACAACATCCATATTATAAGTGAAATGAAATGTCATGCTAGTCAACTCTAGCAAACACTGTACCATTATTGTTCTAAAAAGATACACATAGTTTCTTAATAGTTTTCTGGTGTCTACCATCAGGGCTATGGTTTCTGGAAAGCAGGTTTATGCACTCTGACAGATGGGAAGGAGAACCCTTTTTTTTAAGAGGATGAAGATTCTTTGTATTCATAGAAAAATGTTGAAAACCCTTTTGTAGCTCTTAAATTTCAGCATTTTTCCTTATGAAAGTTGAAGAGGATTTTTTGGGGGGGGTAGGATCTCATTTCAGACAGCATAAAGGGACAAAGTGAGAGAAGCTTTCTAAAGATATTGTTTTAAAAGACAGACAAGAAAACAGGATTGAAGGCACAAAGAAAGTTGAAGTGGTGCAAGTATACAATATATTCTTTATCTTCCATGAAATGGTCACTGTTTTGAAGCCTTTGAGGCTTAATCACTAATGAGTGATGTGCCATATGATAACTCAAAGCTCCATCTCAGGATCTACCCACACCAAACCTTTATTGCTCCTGAAAACTACAACCTGTTTCTCAATGGCTCACTGAACTGAACTCACATACACTCTTCATCATCTGCTGTGGTAAGTACGAGAGCTTTGAACAAACCCAAAGAAAGACCTACCCAAGCACTGCCCTTCATTAGCAGAAAGCTTTAGAAAGAAAAATATGACTTCCATTACCCCTCCAAAATAAATCAAAATTAATCCACTTTGTTTTGAAGCTGAAGAGAAAAAAAAAATATGGAGGGAAAGGGAAGGAGGAAGGGGAAAGGGGCAATGGAAGAGGGAGAAGAAAGATGAAAGAAGAAAGCGGTGGAATCAGCAAAACTCATAGATGGGAAATGCTGGCCTGCAGATTAATCTAGCCCAATCTGCAATAAATTCAGGATGTGATTGGCTCCAGCCTCAACAATGAGATCAGTTTGAATGCTGCTTTATAAATCATTCAGTCATTCTTTAACAAGATGAACGTCTGGCAAGATTCTTTCCCTCCCTCCCTCCTGGAAGAGATTACATTTTGAAAGTCTTTAATTTCTGAAAGTCTTCAGTATGTTGAAGTATGGGCTGCTCCAAAAAGCAGCTTTAGCTCTATATTTCAACAAAAGAATTGAGAGTGAATACACAAAGAGAAAGATGATTTGCACTCATTTCTCCCAGATTGGGGGGGGGGGGTGTGGAACAAATAAATAAATTTCAAACACTCTTGATCTACATAAACCTTGTTACTTTGCTGACATGCTGATAATTCTACAAACTATTACACAGACTGTTTGTTGAAAAATGCTACTCATGCTTCCAGGAATGAGAGATACTTTATAGCCAAATTCACCCTCATACAACTCTGGGTGATACTAGATTTGATTCTGAGCCACCCTGAATCAATCATTTACCTGAAATGAGTCACAAAGACAGAGAAAGGGTTTTATGCTTTTGATTTTTTTTCTTTGTTGCCATTTTTTTCCTGAAGGATAGCACTGATAAAAAATAAATCATAGTCTTAGAAGTTATCCCATTCTCAACAAATGTTTTCATTTGCTGATTCTGAAATTGTTTAATCTGACGCAAGAAATAGGTAGGACACATAAACACTGACAGCCCATCTGTCAGTGAATACATTGACAAACTTCAATTCTGCAAATTCTGAAAGCCTGTGCTTAAAAGTTCAGTCAATTAACGTCAACGAGATTTAAGAATATGGTCAACTTTTGCTTACCTGTTTTAATAAAAATGGGTATTTCGTGGGATCACAAGTAAATAACCTACCCATAGCCAACTACCTGCTTTAAATCTATTCCACTACATTCCCATACTCTCATTACATTTAAGATGAATGAACACAAAGCCAATATGTTTGTCCTTTATATTGTAATTCTTTGCAGACAAAAGATTAAAAACTGTATCTTAACTATGTGTAATAAACATTAGGCAAACTTTGCACAGGCAAATTTTTAGTTAAGTTTCTCTGGGTTTATACACAGATGCCAGAGCACTTGGTGGAAAGATCTCTGTGGAAGGATATCTACAAACTAAGGGACATCTGAACAATCCAGCCTTTCCAGAGAACTTGGGCTGGGACATATCGGAACTACAGAGAATGTAAACAACCTAAAGTGCAGGACAAGATACAGCCACCATTAATGACGCAGTTTTAATTCCTTGAAGAAGATGGGTGTGGAAGTGTATAAAAGTATGTGAACGTGACTTGAACGTGACTCGCAGTGTAGCCAATCATGTTGGACTACGGGTTGTTGTTTGTAATGTAGCCAATCAGGGCATACCGGGCGTGGACAAGGGTTATAAATTGTGCTGGAAACATGGAAATAAAGGTTCACTTGTTAGATCACATTGATCGCGTCAGTGACCTCCTTCAGATCTCTGCCTGGCATTTCTGGGCTCTGCTGCATTCTTCCTTTCAGAGTCCATTTCTTGCAGTTTGCTTCATGTCTCATCAGTCTCATACATGCTGCAGAGGGAACAGTATGGAGGGAATCCATCTAGAAATGAATACACCTGTTGCTACATTAACTTCAAGGCGAATTTACATGTGGTTTGTCCTTCCTTAGCTCTCCGTTTCAAGCCTCGGGCCTTGGAAGGAAGAAGAGTGGAGTCTTAGAGGCATTTTCACACATAAATTCTTGGGAAGAAAGGATTAGGCAAAACCAGAAAACCTACAAAGATTGCTATTAACTTTTCATTAAATAGTTTCACATTTATAAATTCTACCTAAGAAACAAGAGATTCTGTGTAATTTCTTATATAACCTGGGCATACTACTCTCATTTTGGCAAGATTTATTCTGCAGACAAAGACAGTAAATTCTACAAGAATCCTGTATATTACCAAGGATTCACAGGTAAGACACACATTTATCCATTTCAGGTCCTAGTATCTGTCTGTGTAAGGTCCTAGATGCTTCAAATTATATATATCAGATCAGTGGACTGTTCCTGCTCTCACGGAATCACAGAATCACAGAATGTTAAGGGTTGGAAGGGACCTCGAAAGATCATCTAGTCCAACCCCCCTGCCAGAGCAGGACCACCTACAGTAGGTCCACAGGAATGCGTCCAGGCGGGTTTTGAATGTCTCCAGAGAAGGAGACTCCACAACCTCTCTGGGCAGCCTGTTCCAGTGCTCTGTCACCCTCACAGTGAAAAAGTTTTTCCTTATGTTAATGTGGAACGTCCTATGCTCCAGCTTGCACCCGTTGCCCCTTGTCCTGTCATTGGACATCACCAAGAAGAGCCCGGCTCCATCCTCCTGACACTCGCCCTTTACATATTTATAAACATTAATGAGGTCACCCCTCAGTCTCCTCTTCTCCAAGCTAAAGAGACCCAGCTCCCTCAGCCTTTCATCATAAGTGTGGCTCTGCGCTGGACTCTTTCAAGCAGTTCCCTGTCCTTCTTGAACTGAGGGGCCCAGAACTGGACACACTATTCCAGATGGGGTCTCACCAGGCCAGAGTAGAGGGGGAGGAGAACCTCTCTCGACCTACTGACCACACCCCTTCTAATACACCCCAGGATGCCATTGGCCTTCTTGGCCACGAGGGCACCTTGCTGGCTTATGGTCATCCTGCTGTGCACCAGGACCCCCAGGTCCCTTTCCCCTGTGCTACTCTCTGACAGCTCAGTCCCCACCCTATACTGGTCCATGGGGTTGTTCTTTCCCAGATGCAAGACTCTACACTTGCCCTTGTATTTCATTACATTTTTCCCTGCCCAGCTCTCCAGCCTGCCCAGGTCTCTCTGAATGGCAGCACAGCCTTCGGGTGTGTCAGCCACTCCTCCCAGTTTTATGTCATCAGCAAACTTGCTGACAGTGCACTCTGTTCTCTTGTCCAGGTCATTGACGAATATATTGAATAGTACTGGTCCCAGTACCGACCCCTGAGGGACTCTACTAGATACAGGCCTCCAACTAGACTCTGTCCCATTGACCACAACTCTCTGACTTCTTTCCTTCAACCAATTCACAATCCACCTTACTACCCGATCATCCAGACCACACTTCCCCAGTTTAGCTGTGAGGATGCTGTGGGAGACAGTGTCAAGATAAACCACATCCACTGCACTCCCATCATCTATCCACCTGGTTATGTCTTCATAAAAGGCTATCAGGTTGGTCAAACATGACTTCCCCTTGGTGAAGCCATGTTGACTGCTCCTAATGACCCTCTTATCCTTGATATGCCTAGAGACAGCACCGAGGATAAGTTGTTCCATCACCTTTCCAGGGATGGAGCTGACGCTGACCGCTCTGTAGTTACCCGGGCCTTCCTTCTTGCCCTTTTTGAAGACTGGAGTGACATTTGCTTTCCTCCATTCCTCAGGCACCTCACCTGTTCCGCACAACTTAACAAAGACGATGAAGAGTGGTCTAACAATGACTTCCACCAGCTCCCTCAGCACCCATGGGTGCATCCCATCAGGGCCCATGGATTTATGCATGTCCAGCTTGCTTAATTGATCCCTAACCCAGTCCTCATCAACCAAGTCAAACTCCTCCTTTATCCTGACTTACTCTGGGGCCTCAGGGGTCTGAGGCTCCTGAGGACGGTCTCCAGCAGCATAGACAGAGGCAAAGAAGGCATTCAGTAGCTCCGCCTTCTTTGTATCCTCTATCATCAGGGCACCCGCCTCATTCAACAGTGGGCCTACATTGCCTCTAGTGTTAGTTTTGTCTGCAGTGTATTTGAAGAAGCCCTTTCTGTGGTCCTTGACCTCGCTTGCAAGGCTTAACTCCAAGGAGGCCT
Source organism: Leptosomus discolor (assembly GCF_034619465.1). Lineage (NCBI taxonomy): Eukaryota > Metazoa > Chordata > Aves > Leptosomiformes > Leptosomidae > Leptosomus > Leptosomus discolor. Next base: position 84,650,041 of record NC_141392.1, on the reverse strand, counting down.
TAACTTTCCTAGTTGCCTCCCTACATCCTCTGACAACAGTCTTATATTCCTCCCAAGTGGTCATACCCTCCTTCCAAGATCTATAGATTCTCTTCCACTTGAGTTTGCCCATTAGTTTCCCGTTTAACCATGTGGGTCTCCTGGCTCCCTCTCTTGATTTCCTACCCACTGGGATGCTCCGATCTTGAGCTTGGAAAAAGTGGTCCTTGCATATAAACCAACTATATTAGGCTCCTCTACCTTCTCTCACAGTCAGCTTGCTAGTTACTTTGAAAACTTTGTCTCTACATGTTCTCAAGGTGTCTCAATATATTTAAAGACACAAAACCATCACCACCAAAAAAAAAACAACAACCAAACCCGAAACTGGTCTTAAACCGCTGAAGCTTATAGTGTTATCTTGGTCTAAATCAAACCTATTTTGATTCTGTTCAGTTGAAGTCACACTAAGAAAGCTTCTTTTACAGTAGCCACAAAGACATATAAATTCTCACCAACATAAGTATTAGTTATAAGAACAGATTCATGACATGAAAATCTTATGGGTTAGTCTTGTATACCTTTGGGATTCCTGGGTTTACACACTGCAAATGTGTGACAAAAATTAATTCTCTTCTTAATTTCCTTTTACTTGACTACGCAGATTTTTTAGACGTGAAATTGCATCACGCAAAATACTTTAAATATGTTTTGAAAATATCCTTTAAGAAAATGTGGAATGTGTTGTCTAAGTTCTCATGACAAACTCCCACAGGATATGACTGGTAATTTTAAGGGGTTTAGCCTTTTTTAAGCATTAATCAAACCTGCAGGGGCTCACCACTGTGCCATGGTGTAGCCAATAGATTCCAGCAGCATGCCATGTTCTGTCTCCCACCAGATACACAACAAAGTCCTGAGATCATCATAAAACCCCACAATTGCTACTGTTAGTAATATTTCAAGTTAATTCAATAGTTAAAATATTGTACCTGGCTAGTTTTATTAAATCAACACTATGAATTTTTATAATGTGAAATTACCCTTCCCCAGCCATCGTCTTATGGGGTTTTATTCTGAGTAATCTGAAGAAACAATAAGTTGTAACTGACATTCAGACTCAGAAGGGAATAGGTACAGACACAGGAACAATCCTGAAGCAGCAGGCTACTGTTTTGTTAACTCAGTATATATGGCATGTATGAAGACCCTGTCTAGAGACAACAGGGCTACCACCCCTGAGAACTGCTTGACCAAGTTCATTTAAAGATTCAGACCAATCATTAAATACTCTCACCTTTCTTCTTGAGGGGAATAGAAGGTACTCAAGAAGGAATTCAATTGTCAAAATCCTTTCTTCTGTGCTTCCACAGGAAAAAGCTCAACTGTTAAAACATGAGGTTGTCTCTCACAAGGTGAGTCTTCTGTTGCTTGCACACTACAGACATGAGTCACAAGTTGAACTAACTAAACACACATATCTGGTTATTCACTTCTAATTAACTGTTCTTCACCCCTCCTCCTCAATGTCTTCAGAATGTTATGAGGGATGAAATAAAAATTTGCTACACTTCTCTGGACTCTGACTATCACTCCCTCTTTAGCCTCAGGAAACGGGGATTGTTCGTAGCTGCAACATGCCAGACAAGGTTTCTGTATCACAAGAAATGTGAATGGGACAAAGAAGAAACACAGAGACATTTAAAATTTCAGATTATTGAACAGAGAAAGTGGCACCAATATGTCAGCTCTCTGTGTCACTCCATGAAATGCCTAACTCCTTTGCAGCAGAAAGCGCTTGTTCCTTTTCGTCCTTCACCAAGCTGTTCTACAAATGAAGACCACTCAGCCTTCCTTCTCCTAATGCAGGTTCAGATACTATAAGCAAAATTGTTAGAAATTTCTGCGCTATTGGTTCAAAAAGACGCACATAATGCAAACATTTGAAGAAGTAATCATGTTGTTACATCCCTTAAATTGCTACAATGATATAGGAAGGATGGATTGTTGCATATCAGAAAAAACTTCCTTATTATGACTGGAGCCCTCTGATATTTGAGCATAATGTTCTCAGGATATTGTTGGGAATAAAGTTATTTTGCTGTGATGGCAAATAAAAATTATCTATGAAGGAAATAGACTTTAAATGAAGAAAAGGATTAAAGAGCACAGAAAACGACTATTAGATATACTACTCTGATGCTGAGAAGGGGGAAAAAAAACAAGGAACATTTAAGATCCTCCTTATAAGGATATAGATATATTGACTTTATTTCAGTTTGAGGTTAGAGGAAATAGAATTCTTTAACAGAGGTATTCCTTAAACTTGTCTTTTCTATTATGTCATACCAAATGTAAATTGATGGTGTTATCTGAAGTTTAACACTATGTGAAAGTGAACCTTGAGGTATATGTACTATCTTCCCTCTGCAAATCTATTTCCCCTGGCAAGCCTGGGTTTCCTCTGCCAGCTAAGGACCATCCATTCTGCTCAGATTCCCTTCTTTATTCTCTTGCAAACTAGCTGGTAAAAAGTCTTATTTGACACTCATTCCATGGCTTTGTTTACTTCTCATTATTATTACTAATTTGTTTTTGCCTCTCTTTAGTCTTCTCTTTCAAACTGACAGAGATTCTCTCCCCATCCTAAAACTAAACAGGAATAAAGGAAGAAAAAATAAGGATGCTCATGTCAAATACTGTTTTTCCATCTCTGGGATGGAACTTGTCTGCCACTTTGGAAGAAGTGAGTGTTTTAGCTGGAGAACTTAGACTGAGGAGTAGCTGAAACCATAAATCAGAGCCCCAAAACAGTGGCAACCCTTCTATACTCAGCTAAAATTCACACAGACAGAAGAAGACAACTGCAAGTTACTTATGGGACAAAGCTCAAGTGAAAGGACTGAAACAGTGCATCAAAAAAAAAAACAAATGAAGAATTGGATTTCCAAGTTAAATATCTTAGAGAGGCTGGAAATCCTAAGAAGCTAAAATGCCTGCTTAAAAGATATTGAACCAGACACTGCTTCAAAACCACCAAAACAACCAAATCTCCTGATTGCTGCTGATACAAGACTAACACAAGAGGACTTTGAGTTTCTTCGCCCTCTATTTTATTTCTTGAGAAACCTTCCTTTAGATCAGGGGTTGTTCAATAAGAAACCTCAGAACCTTCTATTGCAATCATATAGTTTCTACAGAGTGAGCATTTTCTATGCTTTTTGACAGAAGACATGAATTTGCCTTCTTTGCTAACATGTTCACATAGGTTATCAATCTTTGGTTAGTTGTTCCTCATAAACTTTTTCTTTTGAAATGTTGAACACCTGAATTAAAAATAGATTTATTTGACTTTTTTTTTTTTTTTTTAATGTCCTCTAAAATCCAGGCAACATTAATGTTTCTGATCGCAATGGATAAATATTTTAAGAAATGCCAACTTCCATTGAGAGTCACAGCTTGATTTACATATTCTGACTGGGAAGTTCTCCACCCTTAACTGAACAGGCTAAGATAATCTAGAGATATGTCTGCTTGCCAGGCACACTTCCTAGAACCTTTCTGTCCTTCCTCTAGTTGGTAATATGTTGTTCAATTTTTGGAACTTCTTGGAGTCATTAAATAAATCCTATCTGACAAATCATTGTACTTCTATGACTGGAAACAGACCTCTGTATCACAAAACTTAATGCTTTGTTAACTAGAACGTAGATAACATTATGTGGTCGGGATATCAGGATGCAAAATATCAGGGGGGTTGCTGCTTTTTTGACTGGAAGATTGTTCTAGAATGAGGTGCATGCATTGTTAACTCATGAGGATATTGTGGCTACCTTTCTCTTGCTAAACAGGCTAGGTATTTTCATTTCTCCTCCCTTTGGTGAAGCAAAATGCATATATCTAACATCCCTAAAATGTTTATAGAGAGGAGTCACTAAACAATCCTTTAGGTAGGAGAGAAATTTGAGTGGGAGAGAACTGTTGCCTGGGAAGCATGACATTAAAAGTGCTGTGGCGAAGGGGTAGGAGGCAGAAGTGACAATGGGAGGGGAGGAAGTGAAGGAAGTACTATAATGCAAAATCTGAACACTATCTCTTTTACGAGACCCAAACCCCTGTGGGATGTGATGCACAGAAGTATCCTTACTAAGCTGCTTTCTGGATGAACCACTGATAGACATAGTTCTGCTGAAGGCAAGTTTAAAGTAACACATCCCAAACAAGTGAATGCAGTCTCACTCCTTTTCTCTTCCTGCTGCTTTAAGTTATTGCAACACAGGCTTTTCCAATGGTGCAGAGAGGTGGAATATATCATGGCAAATTACAATTCCTTTTTTCTGCACAGCATGCCAGCTGCAGAGCAGAAGTAGCCAGGATGCTCCTGAAGTCTGTTCAAGCTCTGAGAGTTTCCCTTGGAGAATCTGCCCTATGAGTAGAACAAACATCTGCCAACATCAGTGCAATGATAGAAGGGATAATGCTGCTTTGACTGTGGATGTAACTTTTTCCTTCCTGATCTTGGCCTGGTCTTGGCTGTCAGGTGGCTCTTGATCCAACATTTGAAGGGTAAAATAGATAGATTATTTAGAACAGGTGAGAAGAAAAGATAGAGAATAAAATTAAGAAAGGAAAGTAGGAATAGATATGAAAGGATTTTTGCTGAAAGAAAATGTACAGCACTTCCAGGTGTTTACCCAAAATATGAACCATATATCAGCCAGAATGCCTTCCTATTTCTAATAGGTTAGGTGAATGCAATCTATGTGTGTAATTTAATCAGACAATGCCATAAGAAGAAGTCATTTCATAATAAATTAGCCACAAAGCTCACATTAAGTAATTAATATGATTAAATGATTAAGGAACAAAACTTGGACTTGAGAAGTTTGGATTCTTTTCTACACTCTGCCAATGATTTCCTTTCATATCTTCAGTAACACTTGATATCTTTCCATCAGAAATTTCTACTGCATCATTGGATAATAATTCTTACCCTTATTTATGATGCATATGTAGATTACAAAATAATCAATACATCGTATTTTCTTAGGGATTTTCCTATACTTAGGACATGAACGCTACAAGGCATATCTCTCTGAAAATGTAATATAATTATTGCATTAAACAAAAAGGTCATTCACTGACCCAACTGTGTCTATTTAATAAGAACATTTCTGCAAAGATAACTGCTATTTGTATTTAGCAACAGTGTGTGAGGCAGTGAGATTATCCTTGCCTTTCTACACCCACCAGCAATTTTTCTTCTCCCAGAGATGACAACCATGAAAAAGACTTGCTTTGTAATACAAGACATCTTTCTGATTTATTTATTATTATTATTTAGCTTTTGAAAAAAATATATTAGCTATAGGTTCTACCATGACTAGTAGAGAATAAATACATAAATCTGAAAGCATGAGATTTATTAAATTCATTATATTTTAACAGGCTGATTTTCTAATTGCAGCAGCAGTAGATAGGAGCAGCTGGTTCCAGAATCTGCAAATGAATGAATTCATCATGCTACAATTGGTAGGTTGTGAAAAGGCTGTTTACTATTACAAAAATCTTTGTTTATCAAAACAAAGCAAACTATGCTAACCAGGGCGCAAAAGAAGCTTCCTTCAATTTTGTCCCAACTTAAACAACCATTAACCTTTCATTTTATGTAGATGGATATATTTTATATTATAACTGAGTGTGCTGACATGTACAACAGCAGCAAGAGATACTGTGCTTGAAACTCATTCCAATAAAATTACTATGAGAAAATCAACATTGATTAGTCTAAAGTGAATGACCAGGACCAGAAGTAAAGCAACAAGACGCAGGAGCAACAGCTTAAAATATCTTTAAAATGACTTATTCTTTTTGTACAACAAAAGTAAACACAGCATACACTTTCCATTTTTATGTTATGGATGCCTATTTCTTCTTCATAATATATAAAAGGAGATAAACAAGTTGTTTTGATTTGGCAAATAGACAGAAGTGCTGAAGAATGAAAAATCTATAATAAAAAAAATGGTAATATGAAATATCAAATTTACTAAAACTATCTATGACTTTGGCTTCCCAAAACACAGGCAAACACACTGCAAACTAGCCGCAGGCTTGCCTTTATGAGTGAGTCAAAATGTGAAGGCAGCAGTTCACAGCAACTTTAATCTGCGCTTGCCTGTACCTCCTTCATTCAAAAGAAGTACAAATTCTGGTTGCTTTGAGGAAAGCAAAGGATATGGAGACAAGAGTGTCCCAAGGTTCAAGCAACAGGAGAAAAATGTGCAGTCTCTGTTTTATTGGCAAGATGTTCAGGTATACATTAAGACTTCTAATTAGCAGACTGGTTTCTTTTTTCCACTGACTTTCACTGTTTTTTTCCAGGTATATAGCCCATTGTTGTATCAATGTCCTCATAGCAGTGGTAAGTCAGGTGTATCAGTACAGCTTTGTAAAAGTAAAATAAATTGCTACATCTTCGCTAGGACTACAACATCCCTTGCAACAATTTTTTTATGTAAAGCATTTTCTTCCTCAGAACACATTCATATTAATTTCTTTATGCATTGCTATATTAAATTTTAATTTTCAGCTCCTAATCATAACAAACATTATGCAAGGACTTTTATTGTTTCTCTGTTTATAGCAGCTGAACCTTCCACCACTCTAGTCTGTTTTTCCTCACTAGCAGTTCCAATATTTTCACCTAGTTATAGAACAGAAGTGAAATATGACCATTTTCCTAATTCAGATAATTCTTACTGTCTCTGTTATCCACTATTTGGGAATACACTTCTGATTTTGATACCTTACTGAAAAGGTTAACTCCTGCTGGCATACTATATACAAAAACTTGCATGAAGAAAGATATGGTCCTAAATCTCAGATATGTATTTTCTTGTCTATTTATACTTTAATATTCACCACCAATTGTTAGTGAAAACTGCATCTGGATTTAGTGCGATGTCCATCTGCTAAATTTCAGTTTGATGCCATGATCTGCCATGAAAATAAAGAGATGCAGCTAAGATTAAAAAATTCTTTTTTTTTCACACCTACCCTTAAAAATTAGTAGTTTATTAAATGCTGGGTTTCACTAGAAATTAAGAGCAAGTGTGTTTTTAATATAGTGAAATTTTAATGAAAGTATATATTATTTTTTGTGAAAATATATGTTATTATTTTCCCCATTGAAAAAGAGTTTCAAAAGATGAGCCTTATATTTCTATGCTATACCCTGGAGATGAAGGGCAGTTATGTTAGTTTTTTAAAAGGAGTGAAGCCATTAGTGTACAGAGAATTTTCATCCAAGTTCATTACAAGTGTAAGAACGCATCCCCTAAATTTTCATTATATTTAGATGTCATGTAATAAAAGTTTCATAATTAGGTGCTACAATGTCTATATGTTCTTGAAAAATCATCATAAAGTTCAAATTGAAAAATAATAAAAAGAAAAAAATGTGGTATAACATTTCCAGTTATCTATACTATACTAAACTGCATAAATGCCAGTCTAAAAATCTTTTTTGACCAAACCTTGCATATTTGTGGTAATGCTTAGTGGTCTGGAGACAGTATGACCCAACATAATTAGTAAAGCCTTGAGAAAACATTGAAAAGCTAAAAGGCGAGATAAGTATAAGCTTACTGACTCCTATGTCCCCCAAAAGAATCTGGACATAGCTAGGAGATAATCCTGTTTTTAAGGGGTTCCACATGTCTCCGCACACTGTATTACAGAAACTATTTTCCATCCTGTGGAACTAGCATGAGTCAAATACGTGTAACAAACCCGTTGCCTTATAAAACACCATGGCTGTTTATCTCATCAAGTATTGTTGTTTCACCATCATTAAGCTTGCATAATTATAACTTCATTTGATGTTATTGTCCTGCCGTTGGGCAAGTGCATTGGAGTGCATGAGTGAATATGTGCTTTAAAAATGGACATCACTGTGCTATAAAAAGAGACATCACCAATCTGAATGTTTGACTAATTTTTTTCAGGTACAACCTGTGATCGAAACATCTTTAAATGCTGCTACATAATTATTTTATTATACACTTTTCCAACAAGGAAGAAACATGGTACTTGAATTCTGTATGAGTTTATATCTTTAAGAAGCCAAATTCAGTGAAAGGTAGGATTAGGATGCCTTCCTGGCACTTTTTCATGTCTCCTAGGCTGGACTATGATGGAAATTGGAACAGGCCCCAGGAGATGACAGCTGAGGGGGGCTTTCTGTATTATAGCAGACTCCAAGGATGCCCTAAGGTAAGCAGAATTGCTCAGAGTTTGCACAACACCACACGCTGTTATTTTGTTATTGAAGGCACCGTTACATTTTAGTACGCTGTGTATTCACAACCCACAGGCAAAGAGGTGACAGGCATCACCGGTCATCTAGTAAAGCAGTTTGGTTCCCCTTAGATTGTCATTTATAATGCAGCCATTTTATATGCCCAGAGAGATACTTTTCTCTGCTACCTGTGCAATGACAACAAATGAAGGAGTCTGCTTCAGAACACCACATGCTAAAAATGAAGCAAAAATTCTTTGCTGCCTACAGGATAGAAATATACATGAAAAAATCTCACTTCCTGTACGTTTTCCCATCTGTATGGGAATGCCACTGCACCAGATCTTTACTGTGCCAGTGTTATCAAATGCTGTGGATTATGGAGATGAGAGAAACACACTCCATTTTTCTTCAGAGTCCAAGATGCATCTATGATATTTGGGAAAATGTTGCACAGGAAGAAAAATTGTACTGGGGAAAATAATCATACAGCTAAGAAAAAAATAATTATGGAAGTATTTATCCTTTTAAAAAACTAATTCCAGAAATACTGTTGAAGTAAGAGACCTAAATTCATCCCTGATATAAATGTATACAATATTATTAACATAAACAGAGTAATATCCCACATTGTCATAAGACAGATGTAGGCCCTGGGCCACAGAAAGAGTACGCTTCTGTCACTTGCTCATATTAAGACTCTCCTAAGGAGCTTTAAGCTGAAATCCTTGTTTGAAATGAAGTTTTCAGTGTCTGAATCTGTCTTCTTCCATTAGACTTCCTGGCAGAGGGACTCTCTCCTACTGTTTGTACAGTGCCTAGCACAACGGGACATCGAACCTCGTTGTGTGCATTAGACACAACTGTAAAATCATTGTCTACGCATATCTGTTCTATTTCTTCGGTTCCTCACTATTATTCATGTGCCCTCTTCTCTCTCAAACTTCCAGCTGAATGTTCTCATGTGTGAAACAAGAGACTACGTTGCTAAATATGAACTATGCAGATTCTGAAAGCTGCCATCAAAGCATACATGATAATTAAACATCAGCAGATGTGTGTTATTTGCTAACTAGGCCTTAAACATCAATACGTTCTGCATTATGTTCTGCACTCCTCAGGCTATTTATTAAAGCATAGTAATAGCAAATGTTTACCTATTTTGACATATTTTTTAATTTTAGTTTTAAATGTTTAACTTCCCACTGGATTAAAATTATTCTGATGAGGTCAAAGTACTAAAAATGAAAGAAATTTGGTCCTAGCTGATCTGATGAAGTACCATCTCAGCTTCCAGTCGTTCTTGCTTTTTAGCATCGTTGAGCCTGACATCAGTTTTGGATGCAGCTAAATGCCAACTATCCCGATAAACATGTATACTACCAGCTGTGGCTCCATCTGCTCAACTAAACATTTTCACACCAAATCTGCCGGGGAAAAAAAAATATTGTTTTTGGAGTTGGTTTGTAACAACTGAAATATTAAAATCTTAACTCCAGGTGGCCCTTCACTTTTCTATTCCTCCGATGAATATATTTAGAAGAAACAAAACTATCTATTTATAGTCTGCCTCAAACCCACAAAATCCAAAGGAAGGAATTTGGTGCAAGAAGAACAGATAAATAAAACAGAAATCCAGAGCTGATAAACCTTCACTTGCAGAGCCCCTGAAAATGCCTACGTGACTGTGTGACCTGACCGATGTGCAGCGACAGCTATAAATAGTTCCTAGGCCCTCTGTCCCACCCCAGAGGCAGGCAAGGCTGGTATGTTTGTCAGCCTGCTCCCAAAGCACTGCAGTTGCAAACCCAGAGTTGCAATTCATACTTCAGTTAATTGGTATGATAGCTGCAGTGTTTCAGAGCCTTTTATGAAAACAAAAGACGTCATTTTTTTTGTGAGCAGGGATACCTGTAGGAGCATGTAGCCAATATCCTACCAGATTCCTAGATGTACTACCAGCCTAAACTGACTTCCACACGTACAGCATACTCTGAAACGATAGCTGTGTACACGCCTTTGTATCAGATACAGGTCTTGCCCACTACTGTTAATCTCTTTTTGCATTTGAACATTCAGATCTTCTTGAGCAAAGAAATAAAAGCCCTCAAGAAAAGGCAAAGCAACTCTGTGAATGCAGCTCTTGCTTAAACTGTCAAAATCATGTCAGGAAGTTCACCGTGGTAATGAGATGGCACGAGAAATAGTACTTGTCACTGTGCTAGGGCAATAACCCTAACAGACCAAGTCCGAACAAGGACTGACGTTTAAATTGCTCTAAGCAAGTGCTTTTCACTTTCCAGTCCCCTACTGGGAGCCCAACAGAAGGTGTGGGGCAGCCCCAATTCTGTCACCGTGAAAGCCTGAGAGGCTGTTGTGAAATAGGGGTAGCACAAAGTCTGAGCAGAAGGAGAAGACTAATCATAGCCACAAGAAGCTCAAGGACGTTTTTCCTGCTACACCTGTTAGGGCCCATAAATTGCGCCTTCTGAGAGTCCTTGAATGCACATGCCAGAGACCTGAGATAATCTCACACCTTCATGAATAACAGTTTGAAAATAATGGATACAAGTCCATTTAACTCAAAAGGCCACCTGATTCAGACTGGCAATTGTTTTGTACAGTGTCATCTTAAAAGCAAAAACGGAACAACTCCCCACCCTAGTTAGGGCTTTTAAGCAGTTGCAGTAACATAAGAAGTAAGAAGACAGCAAAATAATGGATGAATAGACCATACTGTCATTTAAAATTCAAAGATATCCTAGTGGAAACTGAAGAGGTATGAAAAAGTGTAATGCTTCTGTAATTTTTGTTAATGAAAGACAAGAGTAATTTTATTGAAGTGAATAAAGCAATGCCAAAATTTTCATACTAAAGAGACATCAGACCCATTTAGCTCTGAAGTACTCCTTGACAACTGAATACATTTCTGTTTCAGAAAGTTAAATTGTAGTTTGGATATTTCACCTTCTTCTATTCTGTTACATACGTTCCCTATAAAAAGGAAAGAAAAAATCTTGCTACATTTAATAATGTCTTCTAATTAAAAAAATGTCACCCGGGAATGTGTCTTAAGTGGTCGTGGCAAGCAATTAAAAGTTTAGACTCCACATCAGAGACTTCTGAGCCTTTTTGATACAGCTTTCTCATGATTTTGTTCTGAGTTTATTCTTGCTACAAAAGTCTAGTATATAGGAAATCCAGAAATTTTTTCCAAATGCTGAAATTAAATAGCAAAAATTAAAACAGTCATGAGAAAGGTATCCAAATTCTGGATAAAGATTTAGGTTTGTATATTTTATCCTTTCTGGTTCTCATAGCAATGATGTCTCTATCTGCATGAATACAAATGTATCAGTAGGAAAGGAGGTTTGGCTAGAAAAATATGTTATATTATATTGAATAAAACCTGATAGGTTTTACTAATGAACACATTGCAATCTAATACTTAGTGTTGTTGTATCTAAAATGTTAATACAATTAAACTCTGAAAAATATCTTTCTTTCTCTTCACATTTTTGACTCAAGAAACGTTACAAAGAATCTCAGTAATATGCGAAACCGTGAGAGGCGTAAGTTCCAAAAATAAGCCAGATATTATGAAGTTATGTGCAGAGGCACATGTGCATAACTCACTTTACTACCCTCTGTATTTCAAAGTTCTCCAAAAGAAGTATTATTAGCATCAGTCAGACAATAACTGTAGGGCATGTTTTAGTAAAATAAAAAATATGAAGAATTTAAAAATCTAGATCTATATCCAGCATTTTACACAAATAAATTGTGTTTTCTATTGTTCAGCAGCCAGCATCTCTAGCTACCATCTAACTGTAAGGAATAATATTTTAAAAATAATCATATGTCAAAAAATCTATTTCATTATTTTAGTATTTAGCTTCAGGGTAGATATTGCATTGTTATCTATGTCTGTAACTTACAGATGAACAAAAATAGTCTAGCAGCTTCTTTAGAAGGAAAGCTTATGAGCCTTATAATACAGCAAGTTCTTCTAATAATGCCCTCCCATCTACATATTCATATGTTATAATTCGGCATATTTTCACTGCCGTAGTTTGAGCTGTACTAGTTTATAAATCTAGAGATCTTTACAAACACGGAAGCATATAAATATAAATTTCTCATCCTTTCTCAAGGAGTAGGGGAAAGGGTAACTGAACATCTAAGCTGGATAGTGCCTTTTTGTTCTCTTACGGCTGTTTCTGTGCAACTATCAAGATAGAAGCAAGTCCAAGAAATTTGCATCACACAGAGAAATAAGGCAATATTTCGATAGTTATCAGATTCCTTGGGAATTAACTCAGTGACTTTGATGCAAACTGTACTGCTGTATACTCTCTCCTACAGCTAAGCCCTATATTTACTGTGAAGAAATCTACTGGAGAACTTCCAGCAGTGAAGCTATCAAGCACTGGGGCTTGAGATAGGTTTTTAGATATCTGGGTCCAGGCCAGAGAATCTTGAAGATAAGGAGGGAGACTGAAGTTAAGCCTAATTCTCTGTAAAGCCAATGTAAGGAAGTCTGATGTGCTCATGGTAGTCTGAGTTGTTGCAACCTTTTGTACTAGATAACTTTCCCTACCCAGTAAGAGCTTTATGCTAAGGTATACTGTGTCGCTATCATGCAACAGTAAAGCAGTAAGTGCATGAGTGACTGCAGCCAGTTCAACATCCAGTGGGATGAGGTAGACTCTCTTACCCAAAGAGGAAAGTTTTTATTTACCAGACGTTACTCTCTGGCAGCTTCAGTGTCAACAGAATACAGAAGTACTCCTAAATTATGGAATGTACTGATCAAAAAATGATGTTTAACTTTCACCAGAAGCTACTATACCATGCCTGGAAACTCACTGACTTGTCATTTTCTTCTTGCTAGTAACATCTCTGCTTCATTTGGGTTCAGTTTCAACCAACTATTCTTCATTTCTGTGCTGTTTTCTTGCATCAGTTTCCACTACAGTGCAACTGGAATGGTTACAGGTCTCAAAACACAAAAGGAAATGTATATGATCTGCATGTTTCTTGAGCATATTACCTGACCTGTTCACACAGTAGCTGAGAATAGATGCCAAAAAAGAGCTAGCAGCAAAATTGATTCCTGAAGGACAACAGAATGAAGAACAGAAAGGAGGTCTGCCCTGACCACTTGTTGGATGTGCTTGTTGGGGAAGAATGCCAACCATTTTAGTATATTACTGTGGATCCTGCTACCTCTCTCAAGCAAGAAAGTTCTATCTCATGATCAACTGTGTTAAATGATTCAGATATGTCTACAGTGATGACAATAGATCTTTGTCCTCTCTCCACTGATAGGAGCAGATTACTTATTACACATGCCACTAAAGCCATTTCATGCCCTGCTTTAAACTCAGATTGTGCTGGATCCAGAATTTTGTCTTATTTTAGTTAATGCAGTTGGCCTTTGGCTACCTTCTCCATGAGCCTGCAAAGAGTTTCACAATTATTCTGTATGTAGGGACAGACAAAGAAAGAAGATCACAGTTAGCTCTAGGGTGAAATGCGGAAACTGTTATAGAGCAGGTGGAAATGCTACATAAAGGTTTGGGACGGGAAATGAATAGCTAATCCAACTGAAGCTACAGGGGGAATGACAGGGATGTGAGACATAATTATTCAAATTGGAATTTGCTCAGGACGCTGAGGTTAACACCTCTTCTCTTACAAATTGTGCCAAGGCTACAGCTGACAAGATTTCAGGTTTTTCGTTTCGTTTGAAAAGCAACAAATCCAATTGCAAAATTATGTTTCCCACAAGGGACAATGGGTTCAGCATAATACAGTGAGAAAGAACTGTCTTCTGAATTATCCTTAAAACTTCTTTCAACATCTAGACTCTCACTGCAGGTATCACATTCAAGTAATAATATTCCCCAGTATAACCCTTGCTCAGTCTGATAGGTGAAGAGAAACATCTTAAAGAAGTATAGCTACAGTGATCATGAATCAAATATTCGTGTAATTTAATCTTACCAACTGACTAACAAACTAAATAACAACACACAGTGAACTGAACACAGGAGAATATATCCTGTAAAATTTCCAGGTTGTTACTTTAAGGTTAAACAAGAGTGGTGAGTAGACAAATGCACGTTATTAAAACCCATATGAATGGACACACTCTCACACATATAATATAATCAATTTTATGATGTTCAAAAGCTGTACAAAACCTACTATGTCTTTGTGGGATTTTGCTGATCTTTCAAGAATGACAGATCAATTTGTTAAAGGAAGAAAAATGGATTGAAAACCCACAATGTTTTAAAAAGCAATTCCTTTCAGAGCTCTACTTTTTTGATAAATTAACTATGATCAACAATGGAGAAACCCATTTTCTTTTCTATCTAAGCTTCAAATAATGATATATAATCAAAGAAAAAGTACATAAGCAATTCATACCAATGCCTAGATTTTTCGGAATTAGCCTCTACTTTTTAATTCTTTTGTTTTTGTAACTCACATCATGATTTTCAGAGATACTAATTGCCTACAAGTCCAGTGGCACTTCAGTTATGTAGGAAATACTCCTGCCAAGGGTCTGACAGGTGTCTGCTTTGTTGTGTCCCTGAAGCCTGACTGAGCAACTCAGTGCAAGGTGAACTTCTTGATCACCACATCTTCCTTCACGAGCCTTTGAAATGAACAGTTCCCCACAGTAATCACTGCTGAAAATCAGGCCATGGGCATTAGTCAGTAAGCATCCAGCACTTGAAGCATTCAGAGAAACCTTGGTCATATTTCTACATCATCAGGCAATTATATCATTACTTCTAATCCGTAACTTTAAAGACCCTCCTCCAGGGGTTTCATGCCACATAGCAAGTTAACGACCCTTTGCAAAGTACCTCCTTATAACGAGATTCAAAACTTCATTTTAGCACCTTGATTATGAATGACATGCTTCTTTCACTTTCACTAAGGTGCTGAGTCATTAGCAGCATAACATGTGAAAGCAGAAGCTTTAACATTACAAAGCTAGGATAAACACAATTGTCCAAAGAGTCCCTTAAACTTACACACTACATTAAGACTATGCTATTACTATCTGTAGCAGAAATGCCCTTTAGCACCTAGTTTTTGTGCAATACAAAGTAACGTAAAACTTGTTTAAAATGCATCAGAAGAATCAGTTACTATGAAGGATGATAAATTTGTCTTCTGCATTTGAACCACTGACGGCATAAAATAAAAAAAAAATTAAAAATCTGATTTTAACTCATTTAGCTGTAGTACCAATGTAAAGCAATATTTTGGAGTACTACTTTTACTGACTACAAAATGATTTGTCCTCCCGCAAATTATAAAAGAATACAGTCAAATGTGTTTTTAATATCAATGATGCAGAATTTACAGATCCTAATAGGTTAACAAAAGCAACATTTATTTTAAAATAAACAAACTGGGGATAAGCGTTTGCTCATCTTCTAAATTTGTGTTATCCAATGAAATAACAGTTACTCTATGCTTTACCTGTCTTGACATCAGTATTAAAACAGCTATACAAACTGCCATAATCGTTTATACATCTCTTCTAGCCTTTTCAATGTGAAGTGTCCTCCTTGTTTCTTACCCTACATAGAGCTATTTCATCATCTCCAGTTCACATATCAATTACCAGAGTTCTGCAATCTCAAAAAGATTTTTTTTTTCCTATGTGCAACATCTCTTAGGCAATAAAAAATACCACCATCAAATTACAGGTGAAATGTTTCTGAGAAACTGGAGAACATAACCAAATATAAAGTATTTTCCTAATTAAGAAGGTAGGAGTGGAAGGGTACTTTTGGATCACTGTGTCCAGCCACCTGCCATCACAGGCAACCATGTGATGTCATTCCTTGCAAAAGAATGATCAAGCTCTGTCTTAAAACCAGATTATGTCTCCCACTACTCCCATCAAAAAGCTGCTCCAGAGTCTCACTGGTCTGATGCCTGGAAAACTTATAATTTCCAGTGTATATATCTCATGTTACAAAATCAATCATTTGTTTTCACATCATTTTAGTCATTCCATTAAGCTGGCATTTCTTTCATGATTTTTTTCCCCACATTCCCACCCAGTGTATTTCTGTGTACTAGTGAAATCTGTGGCAGTAAGGAGTCTCTCTCTGTTGTTCCTCTTGAATCTCTGTCATGTGAAAGGAAGGCAACAGGAGAGGAAGAAAATAAGACACTACACATAAACATGACCCTGTGGCCTACAAATTAGGATATTCCTAGAGAAATGGAAGAGGATCAATTAAACTCATCAGTTAAAGACGGGAAATGAATGTGACTCTCCTATTTCACAGACCACAGTATAATGCCCGAGCAGCATTTCTGAGCCATAGCACCCCATTTTAACAGAAGGTTGGGTCTGTTCTTTTATCAAAAAAATCATGAATACTGGCACACTCACCTCTGGAAAGATTTTCTGGCTCTCAATCCCACATAAACTCCAGTGCCAAATTAAAGGCAGAAGGAAAGGAGCTATGTTTTCAGCTAACCAGGTCCAACAGTTTTTCTTCCAGCATGTTTCTCCTGAACCCTTCTAAGGCACCTGGATTTCTACAAGCAGAGAGTGAAATTTCATACGATTCCTGATCCCTCCTAATAAAGGGCTACTGATAAAATATTCCTGTTCTCCTCTCTGTTCAAAACCACACTATTCCATCATTTTTTTACATGAGATCTGTGGAACCATAGTTGAGAGTGAGAGGAAACTGTTCTTTTACCTTCTTAACACTGAAGCCTGGATTATGAACACTGGACCCAGCACTCAGCACTCAGGTCCTTTTAAGTACTTTGTATCTTTTCTTTTTCAAATGTAAAATGAAGCTAATTAGCACTTTTTAATGTAGAATTAAACTACCTCTTTGAGGTTTCTTCAGGCTCACATGTGATCCTGGTGCTGAAGCAATGCAACGAGGGTCATCTTTGATGGAGTCCATGTTGTACTCATACTGAAGACTAAGTTTTATTGTCCAAGTGGCCATTCTTGGACTTTTCAGAAGCAAATAATTTTGTTACACTCTAAAATATAGATGACTTCATACTTATTAAATAGAATCCAAATCTAATTTTTTGAAACTAAATCTAAAGTATAAATGGTTTCATACCTATTTTTAAAAAATGATCTGCAGTTCGCTGTCATTAGTCATATAGCCATTACCAAGCTTCTAGTTTCAAACTACTTTTATTTTTTTAAGATCAGTTGAAGACAACAAAGCAATAATACAGCACCTAATGCCACAAAAGTGAAGAATTTGCTTTCAACTCTTATAGGAGTCTGAGCCTCTTCTGTTTCATTTTTTATCACAGTTAATCTCTTCAGATATTACACTATATTAAATCTGTACCACAGCCATATTTATCTTGAGCTTTTCTATTATATGTATGTTCACGACAAAAGCAAACAAACAAAAAAACCAAATCATAATTCCCCAAGATGTTTCATGTGAGGATGATATAAAAGTGGATTTCATTTAATTCACAACCAGTTACCAAAACCTAACTACTTTCATATTTTGCAGTACAAGATCTGTCTGGTAGTACTTCAAATTTATAAACTTGAACAAAAAAATTAAGTATTTTATCCACTGTAACACTTGTAATCACCTTACCTTACTACTTTAATTTTTTTTTCTTCACACCCCTCCACCAAAAAAGATTTAATAATACAATTAACACTGGTCACCCAACAGGATCATTTCCTGAAAGGTTAAAGTATATTTTAGAATGGTAATTTCACGTGTTCCTACTACAAAATTACATCTGAGACAACTTAATGAAATAATCTATAAATCTGTATAACAGATCTGTGGCCAGATTTTCCAACACTAGCCTGCAGTTCAGCGCATCTGTGAGCAATAGAAACTCTGAGAGGTTTTATGTCCAGACTTCACAAAGTACAATAAAACAATTAGTATTCTAACTCAAAATGGACACTAATTCCAAGCAAAAAATTAAAACCTCAGAGAATTCCCCTGGGAAAAATAATCAAAAACATGTAACAAAAGATTATCTGAGATTTTAAATATTTCACTATGTGCAAATAATAATTACTGATGTCTATGAAGTCATTAATAATATTGTCAAACAAAAAATGTTTTAGTTGAACAGATTTTTCTTAAAAAATTCAAAAATGGTATCACCTACTCACTTCAAGGTTAAAAGAATGATGCAAATTCATATGGGTCCCTGATGATCGTGGTAGGATTAACATATTTTCACCTTCTCTAATAGAACTGCTTTGGTACAAAATACATTGTTCTGCACTGTCATGATGTATGGCTCATATTTAGAAATTTGACAGTTTAGGAGTTCATTATGGCATTCCATTAAACCGAATACATTTTTGTGCTGCACAGGAAAAGATAAAAAGACTACAATTCCTGCCTTCTTTTTAAAAAATAATGGCTTTTCTCACTACAGTAGTACAAATTTTAGAAAATGTGGTATTTGCTGGCTGGTAAGTTCTGTTCCTTGTGTTTCAAAAGCTATGAGGAAGATATAACTCTTTATTTCATATAAATCCTAACTGCTTTACAAGAACATGAACTATACTAATTGATAGAGGTGTCAGCTAAAACCTTCATTTAAATCTGCAATAACTGTGCTTTTGAAAACCTTTGGAATTTGCCCTGTAAGTGGACTGTGGTGTTTAAACTTCTGAGTTATAATAATGACTTAAATAATTGTAAAATGCTAGCAGCACTGATAATGTACTGTTATTTCACGCTGAATGACGCTGTCACTGAGACAAGAAAGAAGGGAAAGTGAAGGGGCAAGTAGAGGGGCTTGGAAAGGGAAAGGAAAGAGGACTAGAAAAACATCAGTGAAACTTCAGGTTAAGACATACATGTGCAAGGAGTCATTATTTCCATGGTAACAGGACAGTGCAAAGTTGTCTATAAAGCCTTGGAATGTAGACAAGGCATTCATTTAAGAGCTTTATCTATTCTCAACACACATTTGGGGTTGTAATATTACAAACATAGCTATATCATAGATGTTGTTAGCCCATTGTCCAAATGTGTAAAATTTCCTTCACCTCATCAAGAATCTATAGGATGCTTTTAAAACAGTTTATCAGTTGACTTTTTTCTTCAGTAGTACGCATTTTACCTTCTCTTCAGTCTTTTACTCAAAGTTTTAAAAATCAAGATGAATAAAGAAATAGGTCTCTGAAGATCCCTATTTTTCATAGAGGTAATCATTTAAATTACTTGATCATGAAGAAAAGCAGAATGGTAGTACTTGGCCAGAACAGGGGAATATACCATTGAGTGGGAGTCCTTTCATCACAGGACCCAAAAGGGTTGCACTCACAAAGATTCAGCTGGGCATTTGAGCTTCTCTCTTCCCTTATGGTTGGGTCAACAAAATGTATTGTGGAGCAAGAAGGTGGCAAAGCGATC
This sequence comes from Leptosomus discolor, assembly GCF_034619465.1. Taxonomy (NCBI): domain Eukaryota; kingdom Metazoa; phylum Chordata; class Aves; order Leptosomiformes; family Leptosomidae; genus Leptosomus; species Leptosomus discolor. The sequence continues at coordinate 84,630,322 of NC_141392.1, read as the reverse complement.
ACAGTATCACACTGCAAATGACTGAGGCAGGATGGTGGCTTTGAGAAAGTGTTGAAGAGGAAGCAGGAGGTCAAGGTTTGATGGTTCTGTCTTTGCTCACCATAATCTGAGGCTGTGGGAAATTTTCCTCAGTGTTTGTACCCAAAACTTACCCTGTGATTACCTACTTAATGGTTTTAATTTGCTGATTATAAATTACTTTAACTATATTTCAAATCAAAATAAAAATAACAAAATTGGTCCTCAAAGTTTAGTACGCTTTGCTGTTCTTCACACCTAATTTTGTGTGATCTTAGAAGACCATCAGATTTAGAAGTGCCTGACCTGGAGCCATCAGAAATGAAGTGAAAAAAACCAACAAAAACTTAAGCCCATATGTCTGAGCAACCTCTTGAGCTTTAATGACGTCGTAATGTGGCAGAAAGGTGACACTGAAGTTTTAGAACAATTCCAACATAAAACAAACCTAAGATCTTTCCACACAAAAGATAAGGAGTGATGGTGCTGGTCTCCATAAAACTATTCCTTTTATTTGGAGTAGTGGGGTGAGAAAAAACATGATCCATGAAAAAGCACTTTAATGTGACCAATCTCGTCATTTTAGAGTACAGGGTGAACAGCTTATTAACTGCAACAAGAACCAGATCTTCCCAGGTGCAATTAGGGAATAGAAGAATGCATCAGTGTTACAGTTTAAAAACTGCTGTATTAAAGACCTGCTTGTGTCCCATGGGAGACTTACCTAGAACACTGCAGAAAGATTTGCAAGGGTTAGGTTGCCAAAGAAATGTCACAATGATGAGTGATTAAAAGTAAAGTTACAGCAAGAACAAACTATTTCAGAAAGGTCACAATCTCAGGATTTTTTATTAAGCAAATGTATTATAAAAACATCCTTAAGGCCTAACCCCGCTACCTGCTGACTGTCTGAGAGTTGCAGTTTCCTGGTGGGATTTCTCCTTCATATGCAACACCAGCAGTTACCCAGTGCATCCAGCAGAGCTGCAGGAGACCAAAGCTTTCTTAAAAAGCTGGTGATATAGCGGACTAGTCCTGTGTACAATCTCTCTTGCATTACCGTTCTCAGGAAAAATACAAAGGGATAAAAAAGTCTGTTAAAGGGAGGTTTACAGAAATTCCAGTCGAAAAGAATTTTGCTATTTCTGAACAAAGAAGACCAACAACTTTAGATTAACATTAAAACAAGAGCTTACTTCTACTATACATTTTAACAAGAAAAGGAAAAAAAACCCACAGGAAGATAGATAACTTTAACCTATCTTAGTACTTATATAGCCACTAGCAAAACAATGTCTAAACACCTCGCAGTCACTAATGGATTTTTCTTCACAATGCTCCTTTGATGCAAAGAAGTCCTATTATCCTCATTCTTCTCATGAAGAACAGCGTCATGGAGAGATTAAGTCATTTATCCAAAGTAACACAAGATGCCTGTGGGAATGACTATGTAATTTATCATGGATCTCCAGAGCGCCACTCCAGTGCCTGAACCAGTAGACCATTCTCTTCTTAACAGACAAAATCTGCTGTACAGTACCTTAAATGACCTTTCAAAATGGCTATTTTTTACATGTTTTTTGCTCTATCACCATTCTAAAGAAAGTTGTAAAGCAACAGACTTTGAGAAAGCTTAATTAAACACCATGTATCTTCTCTCAACATCAGCCGTGTAACTTGGGACACAAATACTTTTCAGACCAAATATTACATTTCTCTTTGAAGCCAGCAGCAAAGCTAAAGCTCAGCATCTTGGCAGCTGGCAAAGATCCTTTATGCTCTGCAAATGGCCATACTTTAATAAAGTCTTTTACAGCTTTTTTCCAAGGCTTTTTCTATTCCTGTGACTGAAAACAGCTACTATACTAGCAATATATAAATCTGAATACATGGCAGGAGTCATTCAGTAAGTACCAAAATATGTTCTTTCCTGGCAAACTATTCAGCAAAGCTGAATAGATCAGTTTATCCTTTGGTAAAGCTACTTAAAAACAAAAGTAAGACAATTGTTTTCTTCTTACATTAAATGAATGGGTTTGGTTTGAACATAATTCATGTTGCAGGAGCACCTATGAGATGCAGTCTAAAAAACTGGGTCAGTATCTGCCTCTCAAGATTCAAATTAACTAAAATATTATTTTTAAGGAAAAAAACCCTACTAAAGTTCCATCTTTATCCAGAGAATAAGTACAATTCACATCAGCAACCTAAAATTCTCCAGCCACTATGTTCACCTGAAGGGATCATGACCAGGAGTGAAAAGTTTACTAGGTCACGCTCCTTTAATCTTACCTTTAATCTCCCTTTTGGATGACTGCCAAAAGCACTGCTTATGATGATGTTTGTGAAAAAGCAAATGAACTGAGATCATCATTTAAATTCCACACTGTTCACAAACAACTTTCACATGGTAACAATTTTTGGTCACTGCTTGGGTTGACTGAATTTGAATTGATGACCTAAAGGTGAAAGAGTCTGCATTCCAGGATCAATCTCCATGCTGTTCATTGTTCCCATTTTCTGAAGTTCAAAGTAGCAGAAGGGAGAGATACATGGTTAAACACAGTTGCCTCCACTTTTCATCCAGTTAAATATTTTCAGATTTTTTTCCCTTAAAATTATTCTAAGCATAAACCACAATTATATCAAATTTTCTCATGTATGGAGAACTTCTGAGTAAAAAAAAAATGTACTTCCATTAAATAAGAAAATAATCTTCGGACAGATAATAAAATTTTGATATTAAAGAAGTCTTTCAAACAGTAAAGAAAAAACAGTGTTACAAGTTCAATTCCGCCTTTGTAAACTGTCTGTTTATTTCAAGGGGTTTAAGTTAAGAGTATCAAAGAGCCTGCTTTGGCGAACTTAAAAATTATTACAAGAAAAATCCTATGATCTTAAGATTTCATAGACTCCCTTCACAAATCTTCATACTTTCTTAATTCCTTTTTAAAAGTTTTTTCTAATCCAGAAATTCTGTTCTGTACTCAAAACATGAAACTTAACTAACACACACATTCTTATCAGCTTCAGTGATAGAGTAAATTTATTTCCAGGAAATGGACTGAGGAAAATTCTCAAGGAATTCTCAGCTATATCTGAGGTAAGATGCTTCTGTCAAAATCTTTGTAAAATTTAACCTGTTAAAAGATTTCTTTGAGGAACGGGAAGGGAATTGCAAGGAAACGGAGAAGAAAAAACTCTTTCAGAAAAACTACAAAGGAATTTCCAAAATAGACATAGTGTGTCTAAAGTGTAGGTAACTGAATGAAAAGATTCATACTATGCTACCCACTAAGACAGCATTTTTGTTCAGCTTTCCACATATCTTAACTCTTCACCATTTTTAATGAGACAAGCATAAGAAAAAAGAATAACCCATCCTACAAATTTATTATCATGTTATTTAATCTGCTGGTTCAACAGTACATTTTTAAAGGTCTATCTTTCACCTACAGAGCAATGAAACACAAAACTGAACACAATTGCAAATCCCTAAACTGATATTGGGAGGAGTAGTTCTAATTTATCCTCTGAATGCACCAGCTCTAAAAAGTAACTCTTGAGCACACAGAGTTCATACTGTAAAAGCTATACATTATTCAAGACCAAAAAATGATTATTTTCAGTACCTAGTTTCACAACCTGGTAACTATTTCTTCAGAGACTGATTGACTTTTATGATCTGTGCTATTTTAATTATTTTTGTATCAGGCACCGTTTCTACCATTGCCCTTTCCTGCTTCATGTTGTACAAATCTCAACTATCTCAGCCAAAGCAACTAGACCACAACACCCTTACAGACACATTAAGGAAAAAAAAAAAAAACAAAAAACAAACACCAAAAAAGAAAAAGAAATGAAAGGGGGACCAAAAATTTGTTTCATGGCCTATTTGGTTTAACAACAGACCCAATGCCCATTCAAGCACATATAATTCAGAAGGCCTGCCTGCCAGCAATAAAGACTGAAATTGGATACTTTGTGAGATTAATTACCTAGATAGGCCATGATAATGCTAGTCAAATGGGAAGGTAATTAAAGTGCACCTTCCATGAAAATTATTCATTGCTCATGGATCAGGTGACAGATAAATCAAAAGACACTTAAAAAAGCTACAGGTTAACTTGTAGAAGGCCATTCCTCCCTGGAAGTGGCAGTAACCGTGGCTGCTTGTGCCTATCATAAGACAAAAGGCAGGAGGGTAATGCAGCTTCCAAGAAACAGGAGCCCAGAGAAAAGTTATCGGCATTGTGCCTGCAAACAAAGGGTCAGCTAGAGTGGAACCAGTCGGCTGGCAGCCTTCAGATTACTAGATCTCTCTGCTTGTATGCCATAAAGGGGTATTGCAACCGTAAAAGGCAGCAAGTGATGAATTAATAAGTTGACTAGTCCCCTGGGTGCAATCCTTATAGGCGGAGGACATGCTGCAGTAATCAAACAGGGTTATAAATTGTGTACATTGAATGGCACAAAATGCGTCTCACTTCATCACCACTAAGTCAAGACTTCCTGAATTTGTCATTAACTCTTTAGCTTCAATATATTTATTTAAACAGTAAAAGTAAAAGAAAGAGCTTACAATAACAAAAGGGCAACTGATACTACCCAGCGGGACATATAGTCTAATGGAGATCACTGACTCTTACTTTCTACAGCTACAGGGGTCAAACTGCACTCCTTTTACACCAAAGCTCCCCTTCAGATGTACTGATTAAGCTCAAAATATTTGACTAAATGCACTTCTAAAAGCATAATAAAAAACAACTCATGATCAAGTCATTTTTTACAGCTAGCTTATGCAAATTCCTGAGTATTTATTTCCTACTTGAAAAAAAAATTGAGCTACTTACATGGGTAAGCAACTCGCAGATCCCAGGTTTTTACAGAAGATTTCAAAATGACCTTATTTTGGACATAACATCTGATTATTAAAATGTATGAAAATGGGTAGTTGAATAATTACCACCCTCTCTCAATGTGTATTTTTTTTTTAATATGGGCTAATTCTCTAGGTTGTGCTATTAGGATAATTCTGACTGGTTAGGGAAAGTTAAATGTGCCACCATTTCTGTCTAACAATAGCAAATAGCCACTTTCAAGGGCTTAGATACTTACCAGGGTTAAAGCAAAACTTACCTCTGACTGACTCGGAGCATAAATAGACAAGAAGATATTTTTTTTTTAAATACTTAATTTCTTCTCCCCAAAATATACTTAAGGTTTTCCCACATTTTGAAACAACAGTTCTATGTGTTTTATAAATAACTTTATAACTGTTTTCCACATACTCCGAATGTTTTTCTCTTCCCTAGGCTTCGTAGTGAGTACAGGAAATGAAAATTTAAGTGAGTACTGAAAAGTGATGTAAACTTCAAAAATATGAACTACAAACTGAAGACCTTTCTTTGTGCAGTGGAAAGCATAACCTTTTTTTGAAATAGAATTTTTTACACCAGCCATGACTGTTCCCAGTCCAGGGGAGTATGCTATATTTGCAGAAGTTTATACGATCATGTGACAAAAAGAGACATGGTACTAGTTTACCAATTTCACTGCAGTCAGCAGCTGCAGCATTTCCCCCAGAAAAGGAGTTGTGCTGATTTTATGCATAGTTCTATCACTTTGAGATCAGCCTATTACAATATTTTCTACAAAGTCAAATTTTATAGACCTCCTAATGTACAAATATAGCTCAGTAAACTTAGTAAACTTAATCTAGTAAACTGTGGTAGAGTTGAGGATGGAGTATGAACACATGCTTGCCCGTACCATTAACTTGTTGGCATGGTTAGCTAGTTGGGTTAATTGTGGTAATCTCAATGTGGGCACGCTGTTTAGGGAGATAAAGAAGCTTAAGTCTGCAAGTGTGAGCCCTGACATGCCAGGAACAGAGGGTGGAACCTGATCACTCTCATGTAGGCATAGCTTTGGTAAACAGTGAATACACGTCAGCTTCTTTAGAGTCCCGCTGCCTGTCTGCTAGCATCCAAGTGGGTTTGAGTTATTGATTTAGATCTATAGATTCTAAATGAGATGAGACTTGCCTGCCTGAGAGATCACCATTGTCCTTTACCCCTGCTGTAGTCAGCAGAGGTGTGAAAGGAAGTTTCCTCTTTGGCATTTAGAAATTACTCTCCAAAGCATCATGAATGTGATAATATTCCGAAAGCCTGGGGTACCTGCTAGGGCAAAGGTTAAGAAATGCCTCCCAGGAGCACTGCGAAGGTGTTCACTTGCTCTATTTATTGCTCATTGAAGGTTATCTGTTTGTAATTGTTCTGTGTTGCTGCATGGCTGAGTTAATTTATTGCTTACACAAAAGTATATAACACTGATAAGTGGTCACCACTGCATTATCGTTGGCAAGACAACTGCACCCCTCCTAATGGGTAATCTTAACTAGCAATAAAATAAAAAGAAAGCATAAAATACATTTTTAGAACTTTTTAACATTAATGTTATCAACTGCAATCAAGCAAAATATCACTATTTTTAAGACATGCCTGTATATGCATATGCTCACTAAGCACTCTAGTTAATTCAGTCAATGGTAAAAGTCTTCAAAGAGTCCTAATAACATGAATTACTAATAGGACCAGCAAAT